>NW_024581006.1:23263-23510 GCF_017639235.1 Corvus kubaryi
AATTCAAGCCCCACAAACTCCCCAAATAATTCCCCATGAATTCCCAGATCCCCCAAACTTTCAAAAATTCCCAGAAATTCCCCCAATTCCCAAAAAAGCAAAAAATACCTCCAAATTCCCCCAAAATTCAAAAAAAATCCCCAATTGTCCCTCAAATTAAAAAAATTACCAAAAATAAAAAAACCCCACCAAAATTCACCAGAATTTAAAAAAAAATCCCAAAATTCACCAGAATTTAAAAAAAAAA
>NW_024581006.1:48510-52793 GCF_017639235.1 Corvus kubaryi
CCCCCCCCCCTTTTTATCAATAAACCGAGGTCACCCCAGGCTGTGTCTGTGTGTCCCCGCTGTCCCCCGCCCCGTCACCCCCTGTCCCGGGGTTCTCATCCCCCCCCCGGCCCCGCCCGCGGGGTCCCGGGGATCCCCTCCCCAAAATTGTCCGGCGGGTGGGGTCGGGGGCAGCCAATCAGAACCAGGGCGTGGTCAGGGGCTCGCCTGGGCTCGGCCAATGGGAGCGCGGGGGGCGGGGCACACGGGGACCACCGGGACCCCCGAACGGACCGGGACCACCGCAAGCCTCGGGGACAGCGGTGCCACCGGGACCCCCGGCACTGACGGGACCCCCAGGAACCCGCGGAGGCACCGGGACCCCCGGAGCCACCGGTACCGATGGGACCCAGCAGGGCCCCCAGATTAAGCAGAGCCAGCGGGACCCCCAAACCAAGCAGGACCCAGGGACCGACAGAGTCCTCGGGACCCCCGGACTGAGCCGGGACCCCCAACCCTCGCCACCAGGTGAGGCTGCACCACATCCCCCCCCCATGGTACCTCGTGTCCCCCCCATCCCGACCCCCACTCACCCCCACTGTCCCTGCGCCCCACAAGGGGCTGGCGATAATCCGGGGCTCGGGGGCGAAGCTGCCCCTGTCCCCCCTTAACCGAAAGCGGGGGGATCTGTGCCGCCCACCCTGAGCCCCCAGGCACCCCTCGGATCCGGGGTGCCCAGCGTGGGGTGCCACTACTGTCCCGTGGGTGTCACCCCCCCCCCCCCCCCCCGTGGGTCCTGTCCCCCACCCCAGGGCGTTCACCCCCTTCCATAGGTGTCATCAACCCCCAGGAATGTCACCCGCCTCTCTGGATGTCACTCCCTGTGGCTCCTGTCCCTCATGGGTCCTCTCCCCCACCTCCCCTGGGCTTTACCCCGGGGCAGATCGAGCTGTAGCAGATGAGGGGTGACACGGGGGGAGTCCCCACTGACCCCCACATACCCGAGCCAGGTGTCCCCGTGCCACTCCTGAGCCTTGGCAGAGCCCGTGGCTGCCCTTCCACGGGGGCATCTTGGTGGATTTCATCACCACCTTCCTCCTCCTGCACGGCCTCCTGCTGCCCCAGCCTGTGCCCACGCCCAGCCGGGACCCCCAGGTGGCCAAAGACCCCCCCCGGGCCATCCTCATCCCCTGCCCCATCGGACTCTGCAGGTGGGCGCCGCTGCCGTGGCGGGTGGCACTGGGTGGGGACACGGGGGACTGAGTGTGGGGGGCCTCACTCCCTCGGGCTGCTCCACGCCCTGCTCGTGGCAGCGTGGGGACATCGGGGGTCTCCACTCCGTGGTCAGTGCGGCCCCTTCTCCCCAGGCGAGGCCGCGGGGGTGGCCCGAGGGCTGTTCCAGCGGGTCCGGGCTCTGCGCTGGGTGGTGGCGGCACCGCAGAACCCGGAGCCCACGGCCCGGCATGTGCAGGACATGCTGCAAACGTGGCCCCGTTCGACACCCCGAGCCTGCCCCCGACACCCCGAGCCTGCCCCCGACACCCCGAGCCTGTCCCCCACTCCCCGGCCGTGGGGCTGGAGGTGCCTGAGGGCCGGGGGCAGCTCTACCACAAAACCACCCGCGCCCCCCGGTACGGGCACCGGCACCACCGCAGCCCCCGGCTGCTTCCTCGAGGCCGACGATGACACCTTGGTGCTGCTGGGCAACCTGCGCTGGCTGCTGGCCGCCCCCCTGGCCCACCAGCCCCTCTACTTCAGGAAGAGCTTCCAGCCCTTCACGCACCGGGGCTACGTGAGCGGGGGGCTGGCTACGCGCTCAGCCAGGGGGCCCTGGGCCACATGGCCCCAGCCCTCGCCCGCGGCACCTGTGGCCACCGCGGCCCCGAGGAGTCCTGGAGCGGCTGGGGGTGGCTGTGGGGGATTTGTGGGACATGTAGGGCCGGGAGACCTTCCACCCGTTCCTGCCCGAGATCCACCTCACCCACCGCATCACCCGGGGCTTCTGGTACCAGCGGTACTGCTGGTACCCCGCGGTGGAGGTGGGTCACCGCCCAGTCATGGGGTCACCCTGTCTCTGTCCGGCCCGGGTAGGGGCAGCTGGTGGGGTTGTTGTGCCCCCCCACACGTGGTTATGCCCCCCCCCATGCATGGCCAGAACCCCCCCATGTGTATCCTCAGTAGCCCCACCTGTGGCCACGGTCTCCCTGTGAGTGGCCACCGCTCTCCTTGCGTGTCACCATCCCCCACCGCCCCACACACAACCATGGACCACTTGTGTGGCTGTGCTGTCCCCATGTGCATGGTCATGACCCCCCCTCACGTGGCCGTGACACCCTCGCGGTGCAGCCACAGTGTCACCCCCATGCCTGGCTGTCATGTCTTGCCAACACGGCCGTGGCATCGCCCCCCAAATCCCCGTGAGGTCCCCAGCTACGGCCAGGATGTTCCCACACCGTGTGGCTACGCACCCTCTGTGTGCGGCCAGTGCATCCCCCACAAGTGACCGCCGTGTCCTCCCTCACGTGTGGCCGCAGGCTCCCCGTGTGTGACCACAGTGGCCTCGGTGTTCCACGCACAGCTGTGACCCCACTCCCACGGCCGTGGTTCCCCACATGTTCCCCCCACGTGTGACTGTGGTTCCTCACACGACTCTGCCCAAAACCCAACCACGGTCCCCACCCTGTGCCTGCCCCACTGCCCCCCCGCCGTTCCTGTCCCCACGGCCGGACAGAGGCCCTGGTGACCAGGGACAACCTCCAGCTCCCCTTGCCCATCCTGCCCTGTGGCACCACCAAGGGGGTAGGGGGGTACCGGGTGCCCAGCGCCTCCCCCCAGCCCCCCCGTCCCCCCAGGGTCCCCAGAGCAGCTCAGACCTGGCCGTGTCCTTCGGCTACGTGGCCGGGGGGGAGATGAACGTGCTGGAGCTCCTGGGCCAGTGCCTGCACCCCTACGGCTGCAGGCCCCGCTACCGGCCCCCCCCCCCCCCCCCCCCGCGGCCCCCAACGCCACCTGGACCCCCCCGGGCCCCAATGCCACCCGGAGCCACCTGGGACCCCAAGAACCCAACGCCCCCAAGCCCTGCCCCTCCCCTTCCCGGACCCCCCTGCGCTGAGGGTGGCCCCAGATTTGGGGGTTTCCTACAGTAGGGTGCACCCGGGGGAGGGGAGGTCCCCATCACCCCATTCCTGCCCCGGGACCCCAAATACCCTGAGCCCTCCCTGTGTCCTCTGCCCACCCCGACACCCCCGCGGGCGGACTCGCGTGGCCCTAATTAGTGGCTGTTAATGAGCTTTGCGGGGATTGGATGGCCCTGTTCCGGGGGTGCCGGGGGCGCGGCACCGCGGGACGGGGGCCCGGGGGCTTTGGGGGGGCCCGGGGAGGGATCAGAGGGGTCTCAGCGGGAAACGGAGCTGGGGGAGGATGGAACGCGTCCCATCGCCACGGGGGGTGGGCAGCGCTCGCAGGGGGGCTGTGGGTGATGGGACCCCAAGGCGGGGGCAGCTCAAGGCCTCTCTGTGGGGATGGTCCCCTCCTATCCCTTCCTGGCCCCTGTCCCCACCTCTGTGTCTGAGGTGGCCGTGACCCCACTCTCCGTGTGGCCGTGCTGGCCCCCCATGTGTGGCCATGCCCCCCCTCAGGGTGTCCCCCCACGGTGACGGTGGCCCCCCCACGTCCGTGTTGTCCCCATGACACCCCACGTTGCCCCCCCGCCCCGCAGTGACCACAGCGTGCTCCCACGCGTGGCCGTGACCCTGTGGCACCACCCCCCTCCACGGGCTCTGCCCTCCCCGAGTCACGTCCCCCTCTGGTTCCCTGGAACCCCCAAAAGTGATTGCCCCAATTCCTGGGCGCGGTCGGTGCCCACAGAGGGGGAATTTTGGGTCGGGGACAGTGTCTCACGTCCCCAGGCAGACTCTCGTGGCCGTAATTAGTCACTATTAATGAGCTTTGCGGGGATATGATGGCCTTGATCCCGGGGGGCGGGGCCGCAAAGCGGCGTTGGGGGCTTTGGGGGGGCCGGTGGGGCCCGGGGGTCTCAGCAGGACGCGGGCGGGGGGAGGCGGGGAAAGGCTGGGGGGGTCTGTGGGTGTCGGGACCCCACGGTGAGGGGAGAGCCCGGGACAGGGGGACAGTGTCTGAGCTGGGGACACCTGTGGGGCTGTCCGGGTGGTGATGGGAGCACAGCGCTGGGGACGAGGAGGCGACAACGAGCGCGGGGGTCGCTCCAGGCCGGGGACAGGTGCAGGGCGGGATGGGCGGGTTTGGTACCCGCGTGTCCCTGACCCGCTCGGGTTTGGTGCCCG
>NW_024581006.1:52803-53841 GCF_017639235.1 Corvus kubaryi
TCGCTCGGGTTTGGTATCGGTGTGTCCCTGACCCGCTCGGGTTTGGTACCCGCGTGTCCCTGACTCGCTCGGGTTTGGTGCCCGCGTGTCCCTGACCCGCTCCTTGTCCGACCCCACAACACCCCCGACCCCTCCCCGCGTGTCCCCTCCGCATCTTCGGACATCGGACGTCGCTGTCCAGCGGCTCCGGCCGGGCGGTGCTGGCTCCACCCAGTTCCGCAGGCCACGCCCACACAGGGATGCACACCCCGCTAAGCCCCGCCCACTGCCCGCTCTGGGCAAGCCACACCCACCTGATTTGCATCACAGTCCCGCCCATCGATCAAGACCCGCCCCTTTTGTCGCCTATTTGTTTGTTTTAGCCACGCCCCCTTGTTTGCATATGAATATCCGCGCATCAGGTCACCCCCAGCACCGCCCATCTGACCACGCCCATCTTATTAATATTCAAAACACATCGCAACGAGACCACGCCCACTCAGTTGCTACCCCGGGCCCGGCCCCGCCCCCGCCGGTCAGGTCCGGTCGGGTCCGGTCGGTTCCGGTCGGGTCTGGTCGGGTCCTGTCGGTCCCGGTCGGTCCGGTCGGTGCAGGGCAGTCGGTGACCAGCCGGGCACGGGGCGGGACACCGGCTCCTCCCCGGTGCCGCTCGGTGTCCCCCGGTGCCCCGCAATGTCCCCAGTGCCCTCCAATGCCCCGGTGACTCCCCAGTGCAGGACAGTGCCGCCAGTTCCGCCAGTTCCGCCAGTGCCCTCCCAGCCGTGCGCGGAGGCCGGATCCCGACCTTCTCCACCGTCCGACCACCGCCCTGCGACACCCCGCTTGTCACCCCATGTCACCCATCCCCCTGTCACCGTGTGACCCATTCCCCTGTGATCCCCCTGCCTCGTGTCATCGCCGCCCCTAGGTGCTCCTGTGGCTCTGTCACCCACCCTGTGTCACCCACCCCGTGTCACCCACCCTGTGTCATCCACCCAGTGCCACCCTGTGTTCCTGCCACTCTGTGTCACCCACCCTGTGTCACCCAATGTCCCCAGT
>NW_024581006.1:53851-65469 GCF_017639235.1 Corvus kubaryi
GTGCCACTCTATGTGTTCCTGCCCCTCTGTGTCACCCACCCTGTGTCGCCCACCCTGTGTCACCCATCCCCTGTGTCACCCTATGTGCTCCTGCCACTCTGTGTCACCCACTCTGTGTCACCCACCCTGTGTCACCCACTCCGTGTCCCCACCGCCCCGTCACCCTGTGTAACCCACCGAGCTGTGACTGTGTCACTCACCGCCCCCACGCCCTCAGCACCCCTTGTCACCCACGCTCCGTGCTCCTGCCACCCCCGTGTCCCCCGTGCCCCCCGCGGGAAGGACGAAGCGGGTCACAGCACCAGTTTCCGACATTGTCACGTACTTACAGTTACACCCGAGAGATGAAAACACTGTACACGGCCCGACCCCCGGGCGGCCCCGGGCCGCCCCCCCGGGCCGCCCCCCGCCCCCTCCCGCCCCCCGGCCCCGCGCGGGGTCCCTGGCTCAGCCCCGCCGGCCCCGCCGGGGCGTGTTGGGGGCGTCACAGCCGGGGCACCCCTACATTCATGGGGGTCCCGGGAGGGGGACGCGGCGGTGCCCCCCAGGCCGGCGGGAGGGGGTCGGGGGTCCCGCCGGCGGTGCCCCCCGCGGAGGGAGGGGCTGGCTCTATCCTATCGCTAAACAAAGCAATAAATTAACGGGGTTCCCGAGGGGACGCCGAGAAACGGGGGGCGAGGGGAGGTCGGGCCACGGGGGGGGGTGTCAGGCCGCGGAAGGGGGGAGGGGGCGTACAAAAGGTGGTTGTAGAAAAGGGGGGAGGCGTCGGGGTCTGCTCTGGTCCTGCCACGGAGCCGGGGCTGTGCCAGAGCGTGGGGGGCACGGGGACAAGAACACGGGATGGGGGGCACGGCCGAGGGGCACACGGGGACAGGGACACGGGGGTGGGGCAGACGGGGTGGCAGCGTGAGGGTAACTTGGGGAAGGGGGCACGGCTGGGGAGGTGACACGGGGAGGGGGACACAGCGCGGGGGAACGGGGATGGGGGTAGGACAGGGTGATGTGAGCAGGGGGCAAGGGAAGGGGCAGAGGGTGACACGCGCAGGGTGCTGGCACAAGTGGGGTGACACGGGCAGGGGTGACAGGGACAGGGGATGGCACGGGCAAGGAGTGACATGGGCAGGGGTTACCCCGTCTTCAGTGCCCCGACCCCAGCTGTGCCCACCCCACGCTGGGGCACAATACCCCGGGGAGGGGACAGGAAGGGGACCTGGGTGGCAGCGTGGCACTGTGACCCCCGGCATGGGGGTCCCTGGCACGGAGAGGGGGACAGGACCAGCGGAGACCCCGACATGGAAAGGATAATAAATAGAGCATCAAAAATACAAACCGTGGGCAAGGGGTGACCCCGAGAGTGGCATCGGGATGACCCCGGGGGTGGCACCGCGGTGACCCCGGGCTGCGGGCAGGGCCGGAGGGCTCCGGGCCCCTCAGGGCTATACCAGGGCGGACCGGGGCTCGCAGGGGCCCACGCTGGCGCAGCTGCTGCGGCGGCGGGGCCCGGGGGTCGGGGGGCCGCCGAGGGTCTGAGGGCCGGGGGTCGGGGGGCTGCCGGGGGTCGGGGGGCTGCCGGGCCCCTCGCTGGGGCAGCCGTGCTGCAGCAGGATGTCGGCGCACTCGCGGCTGCCGGCGCGGCGGGCGTAGAACAGCGCGGTGCGGCCGTGGCCATCCCGTGCCCGCACATCGGCCCCGTACTGCGGGCACAGCCGCGCGTCACCCGCGAGTGAGGCCACCACACGGCCCCCGTGGCTGTGACATAGCCCCAAAGGCCGGAATGTGTCCCCCAGGGATGGGTCGTTACCCCCGGGTGTCCTGGCACAGCGTCCCTCCCGTGGCCATCCCAGGCTTCCCACGGACACTTCACATCCCCCGTGGTTGTGCCATCGTCCCCAAGACCGCACCATGTCCCCCATGACCGTGTCATCTGTCCTCTGGCCATGCCACGGTCCCCAAGACTACCCCGCATCCCCCACGGCAACACCACATCCCCCACAGCCACGTCACGGTCCCTACAGCCCCACGATCTTCCCCCGGCTATGCCGTGATCCCCAAGCCCACCCCAGGTGCCCCATGAACACCTCACACCCCCCATGGCCCCCAAAGCCACCCCATGGTCCCCATGGCCATGTCACTTGCCTCCTGGCCATGCCATGATCCCCAAGACCACACCCCATCCCCCAAGGCCATACCACGTCCCCCGTGACCACTCCATGGTCCTCATGACCACCCCACATCCCTCACACCCATGTCACGGCCCCACAGCTGTGTCATCTCCCTCGTGGCCATGTCACAGCACCCATGACGACACCACATCCCCCAAAGCCACCCCAAGACCCCACCACTTCCCCCGGCCAGACCCCCACACCCATGCCCTGCCCCACGTACCCACACCAGCAGCTGGGTGACGACCACCTGGGCGGTGTCGCAGGCCAGGTGCAGCGCCGTGCGCCGGTCCGTGTCCCCCATGGCCACGTTGAGCTGGTCCTTGTGGCTGTGGGCCAGGAGCAGCAGCACCGCGGGCAGGTCCTGCTCCCGCACGGCCCCCAGCAGCCGCTCGGCCAGCGGCGCCTCGGCCGCGGGCAGCGGTGCCAGGAACAGCCGCTGCTCGTACTTGGCGCGGATCCACGATTCCCTCTCCTCCCTGGGCATGGGGGCGTGGGGACACGGGGTGTCAGGGACAGCAGGGTGGCACCACGGGGACACAGATCCACAGTTCCTGCTCCTCCCTGGGCATGGGGCGCTGCCGTGATGGGAGGACACGGGGGTGGCAGGGACAAGGGGCAGCAGCCGGGGGTGCGGTGGTGGGGACACAGAGGTGTCAAGGGGGCACCACAGTGGGCAGGGAGAGTGAAAACAGGGGACACGTGAAGGTCAGGGACACAGGGTGGCAGCAGGGTGGCATGGGAGATGGGGACACGGGGGTGTCAGAGACTGCAGCGTGGCATTGCTGGATCGTGGGGTCACAAGGCACCAGGGACAGGGGGGTGGGGACACGGGGGCACTGGGGACAGGGGGTGGCACCGCGATGACGCGGGGACAAGGGGCATCAGAGTCTGTGGGATGGCACAGCGGTGACTTGCAGGGTGGGGACAGAGGGCATCAGGGGCTGCAGGGTGGCATCAGGGTGGTGTCATGGTGGCATCAGGGACATGTGGTGACACAGGGGGGACACAGGGGTGGGCCTGGGGGACACCCACCGGGAGGACTCGTGGGTGGGCTTGCAGCGGCCGCGCGGGTTCTGCTCCCAGATGCTGTTGGCGGTGGCGTTGCCGATGGCCGTGAGCACCAGGGTGAGCTCCCGTGGCCAATCGTCCAGGTCCAGCGAGCGCACGCGCGACACGTGCGTGCCCAGGTTGCGGTGGATGCCCGAGCACTCGATGCAGATCAGGGCGCCCAGGTTCAGGCTGGCCCACGTGGGGTCTGGGGGTGAGCAGGGGTGGCGATTGGGGTGGGGGGTGACCTGTGGCACCCCTGGGCTCGGGGCACCCCCTGGTGTGGGACACGGTGTGGCCCATGGCATGGTGTGGTAAGTGGTTGCTGTGATCCACAGCACGGTGTGACCCGTGGCGCCATGTGGCATCGTGTCACCCACGGCATCGTGTCACCCACGGCATCGTGTGTCCCATGGCATCGTGTGACCCTGGCACGGTGTGACCCCTGGCACCATGTGGCCCACGGCATTATGTCACACACGGCATCATGTGGCCCACGGTCCCCCCTCACCCTGGTTGCCCGGTAGCCTATGGCCTGTGGCACAGTCTCACCCCACGGCACCGTCACCTGGCTCCAGGGCTCTGCAGGACCCATGGCACCGGGTCACCAACGGCTCCCCACGATCCCCGTTGCCCCATGAACCCACATCCCCCCATGCCCCACGCCCACCCGTGTCCCCCTGCTGTTCCCCGGTGCCCCTGGGGACTCACTGGGTGCCCCGCAGTCCACGCAGAGTGAGTTCCCACGGGCGTTGCGGATGGCCTGGATGGCCACAGCCTCACTCTGGCTGTCCATGCGCGCCTGGAGGGACACACGGGGGTGAGCGGGGCGGGAGGGTGACACGGGGACCCTGCCAGCCCCCCGACACCAGTCCCACCTTGTTCTTGCTGCTCTCGCAGCACTGCAGGCTGGCCAGGATCTGGCTCTCGATGGCCTGCACCCACGCGTCGCGCTCCTCGAAGCTGCCGGCCTCGAAGTGCCACGTCTGCCCCGTGCTTGACACGATCAGAAACTCAAAGTTCTCCTCCTCTGCGGGACCAGAGACCCCCGGGGGGGCGGTGGGATGGGAGGTCCTACACCTGTGGGGGGCTGGGCTGCCCCAGCACCCACTCCAGCCCCCCACATCCACCCCAGCACCCAAATTCTGCCCAAGCCCCCTCCCCAGAGGTCCCCACCCCTCCCGGCGTGTGTGCGAGCAGCAGGCAAGGGGGGCACAGCCACATGCACGGGAGGCACCGCTCACGCCACGTTACCTGTTTTATAAATATTTCTTAAACTACCAAAACTTTTTAATTTCCACATTTTGCGCTTGGCTGCGGAGGGTCCGGGCAGCAGGAGTGGAGAGAGGAAACGGGGACAGAGTCAGGGGGGCCCGCGGAGCCCTGGGGATGGTGCAGAAGGTGGCAGGCGGTGGCAGAGCGAGGGGGATGCGTGGGCAGCGTGGCTGAGCACGGATGGGGGGTGAGGGGCAGGATCACCCCAGATCCCTGGGCTGTTCTGGGGCGTCGTTGCCGTGGAGGACGGTGGCCTTGTCCCCTCAGCGCCATGGGTGACTGGGGCTGGGGACGCACAGCTGTGGCACCCACCTTCTGCCTGCCCGGTCGAGCCCTCGGTCTTGGACGGCGTCATCAGCTTCTTCCGCCGGTGCTTCTTCCTGTCCACCAGGGGCGAGGGCGGAGGGTCCCTGCCCGCGCTGCCGGGGCTGGACACGGCCTCCAAGGACAAGGGGGACTCTGCCAAGAGACCACACGTGGGGAACTGGGGGCACCATGGACACCGGGGTCGCTGGGGTCACCAGGCTCACGAGGACCACGGAGCTCTGCAGGACCATTGAGGCCACCAGGGTCACCAAGTCCATCAGAACCACTTGGGTCAGCAAGGGCAATGAGGGTCACCAAGTCCACTGGGCACAGCAATATCACTTGGGCCACCAGGGCCACTGGACTCACTGGGGTCACCAGGGTCACAAGTCCACCAGAGGCCCTGGGCACACTGGGGTCATCAGAGCTCCCCAGGGTCACTGATCTCACTGGGATCAGCAGGACTCCCAAGGCCGCCAAGTTCATTGGTCTTACCAAAATCACTGGGGCCACCAGGGTCACAAGAGTCCTCTTGGCTCACCAGAGTCACGAGGGTCACCAGGGCCACTGGCCTCACTGGGCTCACCAGGCTCATTGTGGCTTCTGGGACTCCCAGGTCCCCAGCAGTTTCACTGTGGCCACCAGTGCCACCAAAGGGCCACCTGGTCCCTGGGCTCACCCAATCCACCAGGGTTATTGTGACCACCAGGGTCAGCAAGGGCCATCAGGTCCCCAGACTCACCAGGGCCACCAGGTTTACCGTGGCCTCCAGAGCCACCGGCGCCACCAAGGGCCACCAAGGGCCACCATGTCCCCGAGCTGCCCAGGAGTCGCCGTGCTCAGTGGGGTCACCATGGGGCAGTCCCTGTGTGTGCCCCGGGAGGTGGCATTGTCCCTGCACGTGCTGGCATCACTCACCTGAGGCGAGCTTGGCGCCCGAGGCAGAGGCGCAGCGCTGCAGTGACCGCTCGCCCTTGCCCACCACCTTCAGCCCCGGCTCGGGGGGGAGGCTCAGCCCCACGGAGGGGACGCCGGCTGCGAGGGGGAGGGACAGTGACACAGTGGTCCCCGTGGTGTCCCCCCCTGCCCGGTGTCTCCCTGGTCACTCACTGCCCGGCTCGGGGTCCCGCAGCAGCCCGTTGATGCTGGCCGAGGGGCCGCAGGCGGAGATGGCGCGAGGCGGGCGCTTCCCGGGCACCTTGACCGTGGTGCGGAGCAGGTCCATCTCCTTACCGTGCGTGCTGTGGATGTAGTCCTGCGGGGACAGCGGGGGTGACACCGGGCCCTCCCACACCTTGGGGACCACAGGGGCCTGGGACACTCACGTTGATGCTGGGGTGATAGAAGAGGAGGCCGTTGCTGGACAGGGTCACGTACTTCTTCTTCCACTCCTTGTTCAGGGAGTTGCCACTGCGCTTCAGCAGGAAGCTCTGGGGACAGGGGACAGTGAGGGGACAGAGGGCACGCTGGGACCCACCGGTGTCCTCCTGCCACTGCCACCACCCACCTGCTTGATGGGGATGGCACGGCCACTGCCGGCCACCTCGCCTCGGCTGTCCAGGCTGCGCTTCTCAGAGTCGCTGCCGCGGCGCGTCTGCGGGGACGGGGACAGGGACGGGGGTGGGACTCGTGGCACAGCTGGGGACACCGGGGAGCCCACATGCCCCCCCACTGCTGGAGCCTGGTGGGGGGGACATTGGGGTGCCACAGACCCCACCACTGTGGCCTCGTGGTGGGAACACCCTGGGTGCCCACGTGTCCCACTGTGCCACCACCACCAGGTCAAGGGGACACTATGGATGCCATGTGTGCCCAGCACCCTGCTAGAGGACACATCAGAAGCCCCGTGGTGGGGACATTCTGGGTGCCCTGTGCATCCCCCATCCCCACCCTCGGTGCCCACGTGTCCCTGAGTGCCACCACCACCATGCCAAGGGGACAACTGAGATGCCACATGCCCCTCAATGTCACCACCCTGCCAGGTGACACCTCAGGTGCCATATGTCCCTTGCTGCCACCACCCTACCAGGGTGACATTCTGGGTGACAATGTCCCCCCACTGCTATCACCCTGCCAAGTGGACACCCTGGATGTCACATCTCCCTGTGTCACCACCACCACCATGCCAAGGGGACAACTGAGACGCCCCCCAGTGCCACCCCCCTGGCAGGGGGCACTCACGGCGAAGAGGCTGGTGCGGCGCTTGGCCCCGCGGTGCAGCGAGCTGGGGGTCCCCAGCGGGGCCGGGGTCTCGCTGCGCAGCTCCCGGTGGCTCACGTTGGGGGTGGACGGCAGTGAGGACGAGTAGTCGCTGGTGTGGCCGCCGTTGCTGGTCTGGGGGGACACGGGGTCAGCCTGGGCTGTGGCCGGGGGCCGGGGCAGGGGGCCGGGGGGTACCTGGCCGGGGTGGACGCCCCCCACGGGGGTGGAGGCGGCCGAGTGGCTCGGGGAGCTGGGCAGGGACTTGCAGGACGCCATCAGCTGCTGCTGCTTCTTCAGCGCCACGGCCTTCTGGGCCACTGCGGGGACCCTGAGTCAGGAGGGCCGGACCCCGACCTGCCCGGCCACAGCCTGGATACCCACACCTGGACGTGGTCCCCACCCTCATCCCACCTGGACACTGTCCTCATCCCACCTGGACATGGTTCCCATCCCACCCAGCCACTGGCCATTGTCCCCATCCCACCTGGACGTGGCCCCCATCCCACATGGAGTGGACATGGTCCCTGATCTACCCAGCCACGGGCCCAGCACACCTGAACATGGTCCCCTGCACTACCCCGTCCACTGTCCCCATCCCACCTGGGCATGGTCCCTGTCCCAGGGGATGGTAGGGTGGCCTGGACATAGTCCCTGTCTCACCTAGACGTGGCCCTGTGCCATCTGGCCACCATTCCCCTCGACCCAGACATGATCCCACGCTGGCCACCATCCCTGTCTGACCAGGTCACCAGCCCCCTCCCACTGTGCCCATTCCACCCTGGCCACCGTCCCTATCCCACCTGGCCACAGTCCCCATCACACACCGGTCACTGTCCCCGTCACACCATGTCACCAGCCCCCTCCCACCCTCTCGCCACCCCCCTTCGCAGCCCCCCAGCCCCAGGGCGTGGTCACCCACCCTCGGTGAAGACCCGGTCCACGTTGAGGCCGTACGTGGCACAGGTCTCATAGTAGAGGCAGCGCCGCATGTCCCCGCAGAGCGCCCGGGCACGGGCGTCCTCCACCGCTCGCGGGCTGGACGAGCTGATCTTGTCTGGGGAGTCAGGGGGTGAGCCGGGGGTCCCCCGTGCTGCTCCCACCCCCACAGGGTCCCCCCGCATCCCTGGCTCACCCTGGGTGCCCACCAGCGCCAGGGCCATGTCGCTGGTGCCGCGGAGGTCGCTGAGCAGCGCGTGCAGCTGCGTCACCTCCTCGAAGCTGCTCTCGCTCTCCAGGCTAAAGACGAAGATGACGGCGTCCGCCCAGCTGGCAAACTGGGGGGCCACGGGCGGGGGTCAGGGCTCGGCTCTGGCCAGCGTGGCCCCCCCGGCCCCCGGTCCCCTCGTACCTGCGCGTCGGGGGCGCCGGCCTCCTCCCGGATGAGCAGGAGGTGGCTCTGGCCATCGACCGTCACCTCACGCTTGAACTGTCCACCTGTGGTGGGGCAGGGGGAGGGGAGGGAGGGGGCACCCTGCAGCTGTGCTTGGCCCACACGGACAGAAGGTCCCACGGCCATGACCAGCACCGCGTGTGACCAGCACTTTGACCCCAAATGTCCCACAGCCATGACCAGCACCATGACCTTGCCCATTCCATGACCATGTCCACCCCATGACACGTCCATTCCATGCCCAGCTCCATGGGTATGTCCACTCCTCCATCTCCATCCCCACGGTCACTCCATCACTGAACCCATCCTCATGACATGCCCATGCCCACGTCCATCCCATGCCCACATCCTTTGCATGACCACTCACTCTCGGTGGGCTCCAGGCCCACGTAGGAGCCAGTGAGGAACCGGTGGACAAGCGCTGATTTCCCACTCTTGCTGCTGCCCAGGACTCCCTGGGTGGGCAGAGGGGATGTCAGGATGGCTGAGGACACAGGGACACAGGGACACGGGGACATGGGGACACAGGGACATGGGGACACAGGGACACGGGGACATGGGGACACAGGGACATGGGGACATGGGGACATGGGCACACGGGTACACAGGGACATGGGGACACAGGGACACGGGGACACGGGGACATGGGGACACGGGGACATGGGGACATGGGCACACGGGCACACGGGGACACAGGGACATGGGGACACAGGGACATGGGGACACAGGGACACGGGGACACGGGGACATGGGACCCACCAGGCGGATCTCGGGGATAGAGCGCCCCAGGGTCCACTCCTGGCTGTTCACCAAGGCCTCTGCGGAGGGAGACGGGTGAGACAGCGCCCGGGACCCCCAGGAACCTCGGGCAACCCCCAGCAGCCCCCGGCACCCCCAGCAGCCCCTGGCACCCCAATCCCCGGGGGGCCCCCACCCTGCAGCGCAGCAGCAGCAGCTTCCTGAGTGGGCGGCCACCAGCTGTCACCCAGCAACGGCACCGGGCCCGCGGGGGCGGCGGGAGGACGTGGAGATGCCACGTGGCAGGGACGGGGACGTGGCAGCACGAGGCGTCGTGTGCCAAGGCACGAGGACACAGTGGGCATGGAGACACGGCGGGCACGGGGATGGAGCGTGGTGTGAGAATACAGCGTGGCACAGGGGTATGGTGGGAACCGTGACAGGCACCAGGACACGGTGAGGCACCAGGACGTGGCGTGGCACCAGGACACCATGGATTCCAGGACATGACGGCCATGAGGGCACAGCGGGGCACCAGGACGTGGTGTGGCACAGGGACACGGTGGTAACCAGGCCACAGTGGGGACCATCAGGCCGTGACAGGCACCAGGACACAGCGCGGCACGAGGATGTGGGGTGGCACGAGGACGCCGTGGATTCCAGCACACGATGGGCATGAGGACACAACGCCAGCGGTGCGGGACAGCGTCGGGCATGAGGACGCAGCACAGCGTGGGCACATGGTGTGGAACAGGGACACGATGGACGTGGCAGTGGTGGCACAAGGACATGGTGTAGCACAAGGATGAGGCATGGCACGAGGACACGGCATGGCACGAGGACATGGCGTGGCATGAGGACACGACACGACATGAGGACATGGCATGGCATGAGGACATGACATGGCACGAGGACACGACACGACACGAGGACACGGCATGGCACGCGACGGGCACAAGGATGTGGTGGCACGAGGCCGCAGCGGCGTGTGGCGCACAAGGACACGGCATGGCACGAGCACCTGGTGTGGCACAAGGACGTGCCCTGGGCCCCTCACATCTCCTACCTGGCATCCCCAGCCCCTCTGGGCAGCGCGGCACCACAAAGGGGGAACCTGAGGCAGGGCACAGGCAGAGGGTCCCCCCTTCTTGTGCCTCAGTTTCTGCCACCGACACCCAGAGCCGGGTCCCCGCCACGCGCGTGGCAGCCGGGGAGGGGTTAACGCCGCTGCCTGTCACCCCTCACTGTCACCGAGCTGCCACCCCCGGGCCCTGCAGGCACTGCCCACGCACCCCATGGCACCAAGGTGTGTGCAGGCAGACCGAGGGACGCCAGGGGGGACAGAAGGACACGGGGTGGCCAGGCAGATGGGGGACAGGATGTGACGCACAGATGGAGGCGAGGATAGACAGGCGGACGGCGGGACAGAATGACAGAGGTGGGGGTCGCCCCGGACCCCCATGGAGTTCCCCCAATGGGGAAACCGAGGCGCGGGATCCCCACCAGGGCCAGCACCGGGCCCCGCCAAATCAGGCGCCCCACGTCGCCCCAAAGGTGCAAAAACCTGGGACCGCCCGTGTGGGGTGGCCCAGCCTGGGGGGGTCACAGCCCCCCCGTTCCCCAGCACCCCCACCCCGACAGGCACGGGGAGCAGACGGGTCCCCCTGCCCCACACACGACCCGGGGGTCCGGGGGCCTCCTCCCCCCTGCCAAGGAAACTGAGGCACAGCACCACGGCCACAGCGGGCACTGGCACAGCTGCCCCAGGTCACCGAGGGGCGTGGGGACACCGAGCCGCGGCCGGGGCGCCCCCCGGGATCCCCCGGGCCGGTACTCACTGTGCGGGGTGGCCCTGGCCGGGTCGGCGGCGGGGGGAGACCAGGGGGGCGCGGGGTGGGTGGGGGTCGCCGCAGGGCTCTTGGTGAAGATGCCGCTGATGAACTTGAGCATCTTTCGGTCGCGGGTGGAGGCGCGACCCCCCTCGCGGCCCCGCTTCAGCCCCGTCTCGGGGGGGGGCACGGGGGCCAGAGCCCCCGGCCCCGGCTGCAGGTCGCTGTAGTCCAGGGTCTTGCTCTTGCCCTTGCTGGGGGACAGCCGGGCCCGGGGGGGCCCCTCGCTCGTGCCCCCCGCCTTGGGGCGCCCCTTGCCCTCTCCCTCGGGCCACGAGAGGCGGCTGCCGGCGGGTTTGAGGGGGGCCTTGCCCGCCCGGGGGTCGGGGGTCCCGCGGCTCCCACCGCTGCTCCCCGCCTTGGGGGGTTTGGGACCGGCCAGGCGGAGGCGGCGGGCGCCGGCGGAGGGGTGCGGGGAGGCTATGGGGGGGTTCAGGGGCGGCGGGGGGGCTCTGCTGCCCTCCGGGGGGCCCTCGGGGCCCCCCCAGGTAGCCTGGCTCAGCAGCGGGCGGCGGGGGGTCGCGGCGGGCTGGGGGATGTCCAGGGCGGCCAGACCCCGCTCCCCCGGCCCCTCCAAGGTGCCCTTGGCCCCCCGGGGGGCCCCCC
>NW_024581007.1:0-4797 GCF_017639235.1 Corvus kubaryi
GGGGGGGGCTCTGTGTGTTGGTGGTCCCAAGGCCCAAGAGATGAGGCCAGGGGTGCCGTGGATTCTGGGGGTCCCAAGGCTGGGGCGCGGCAGGTCTGGGGGGTCCGCGGGGTTGGGGGTCCAGTGCCGGAGACTGCTGCAGGTCTGGGGAGAGCCAGTACCGAGTGGATTTGGGGGTTCCCAGAGCCGGGGGGTCGGTGGGTTTCGGGGTTCCCAGGCTGGGAGGGGTCTGGGATTTGGGGGTGTGATGCCAGGTGGGTCTAGGAGTTCGCAGACCGGAGGAGCTCCGTGGGTTTCAGGGTTCCCAGGCTGGGGGGAATGTGAGATTTGGGGTTCCCAGGCCGGAGGGGGGGGGGGGTGGGGTGGGATCTGTGGGTCTGGGGGTTCTCAGGCCGGGGGGGTGGTCTGGGATTTGGGGTTCCCAGGCCGGGGCGGCTCCGGCGTCGCGCGGGCCAAGCGGGGGCGGGGGCGGGAAGGGGCCGCCCCGTCCGCGCCCGTCGGCGCCGGGGGGAAAGGATGAATCACCGCCCGGCGCCACCGCCCCCCCGGCCCCCCCGGCCCCCGCCCCGCCAGCAGGCCCGGAGCCCCCAGACCCCCCCCCCGGGACCCCCCGGACACCTCTCGGACACCCCGCACCCCCCTGCCCGCCCCTCGCCAGCCTCGGGCCGTCGATGGCCGTGGCGGTGCCGCCGCCGCCCCCGGGGGGAATCCGGAGGGATCCGGTGGGATCTGGCGGGACCCCGCGGCCCTTCCCGCCATCCCCACGCCGGGCACGAGGCCACGGCCGCGGCCCCTCTCCCGCCGCCCCGGAACCTTCCGGGGGTCCTGCGGGGCCGTTACTCACCGGGAGCGGCGGCCGGGGGTCCCGGGGGGCTCTGGGGGGGGGGGCCGGGCCGGGGGGGGGGCTCCGGGGGCTCCCGGGGGCTCCCCAAGTCTCTGACTTTTACTCCAAGAAGGGAAACGCTTTTAAACGCTTCGCTCCGCCCCGGGAGCGACGAGGCCGCGGCGGCGGAGGGGAAGGGGGGGGGGGGGGGAGGGACCGGGGCCGCCTCCGCCCGCCCCGGGACCGCCCCGGGACCGCCCCGACCCCGCAACCCCCCTCACTGAACCAGCACCGGCCCCGAGCCCGCCCCGCCCCGGGCCCGGATCCCCGCACGGCCCCGCAGCGGCGCCGGGATGAGCCCGGGTGGGCAAAGGAGCGGCGGCGGCGAGGAGCCACGTGCCCCGTAGGAAGGGGGCTTTGGAGCCCCATAGCAGGGGGGGCCCATGTGCCCCATGGCGAAGGGGTTCAGAGCCTCATAGCAAGAGTGATGTGTGCCCCACGGAGAGTAGGCTCAGTGCCCACAGAAAGGGGGATCCTGGTGCCCCATGGCACGAGGGCTCAGTGATCCATGGCACAGGAGCTGTGTGCCCCACAGAAAGGGGACTGTGTGCCCCACGGCATAGGGGCCATGTGCCCCACAGAAAGGGGTTTTGGTGGCCCATGGCAAGGGGGCCATGTGCCCCATAGCACAGGGACTGTGTGCCCCACAGAAGTGGGGTTCAGTGCCCCATGGCACAGGATCCACAGGATCCTTGCACCCCACAGTGAGTAGCTCCTGTGCCCCATGGCTGGGGGCCTGGACGCCCCACAGCAAGTGCCTGGGTACCCTGTGGCCGTGGGGCGCCACAAGGCGCTGGTGGGGCCGGGGGGGGGGGCCGGGGGTCACCATGGCGATGCTGCACACACAGACATTAAACAGAGTTTTATATCGGAAGTAGCGAAACCACAACGCGTCACCGTGGCTGCAGCGCCAGCCCTGCCCCACACCCCTTGGCCCTGCCCCACAGCCCTACCCCACAGCCAGCCCTGTCACACACCCCCAGCCCTGTCCCGCAGCCCACCCCATAGCCCCCTGCCCCATAGACTGTCCCATAACCCCCCTGCTCCACGGCCAGCCCTGCCCCATAGACTGCCCCACACCCCCCATACCCACCTGCCCCCTAGCAGTGGGGCAGGATGGGCACCCCAGTGCGCCCCAGTGCCTCCCAGAGTCCCCCAGGCCTTTCCTGGTCCCACCCCACATCTGGCAGTGGCTGCACATCTGGGACAGAGCAACACCCCCCCCCACCTTCGCCCGCGGCGAATTTTAAACACGGGACCCCCCCCGGCCTCCCGCGGGCCCCCGGCCCTGCTCAGGGTCGGGCATGGAACGTGGAACACGGAACGGGGAACGTGGCACAGGAAACACAGGACACGGGAACAGAGAACACGGGACACAGAATGCTGAACGCAGCACATGGCGCTGCCAGCACGCAGCACACGCGTGTGCCCACATGTGGCCATGCACACCTGCACACACATGCACAGCTGTGCACACCTGAACACACCTGCACACGCTTGCACACGTGTGTTCACACCCGCACAGGCCCAGGGCAGCACCGTGGTGGCCGTGTCAGGTTGCTGTCGACCCCACAGTGGCCACAGTGGCCGTGCTGAGGCCCTGCTGGGACCGTGGTGGTCATGCCAGGTCCCTGTTTGTCACGAGTAGCCATGGTGGCCGTGCTGGCTTCCTGTGAGTCCCACGGTGGCCCTGCTGGCCCTGCTGGGTGCCTGTGTGGCCGTGGTGGCCGTGTGGGCTCCCTGTGGCCCAGGGCTCGGAGATGCCCTTTCTAGGCAATGGCAGCAGCCGGGCCATCGCCCACGCGCCGCCGGCACATTCCTCCCGCCTGAGTCAGCCTGGCCGGGAGGAGCGGGAGCGGCAGCGGGGCCGGCACGGCCCGGGCACGGCACAACAGGGCACGGCATGGCACTGACACGGGTGTCACCAGCAAAGAAAAACAGGGCACGACATGGCAGTGACACAGGTGTCACCGGCACGGCACAGCAGGGCACGGCATGGCACTGACATGGCTCAACATGGCACTGACACGGGTGTCACCAGCAAAGAACAACAGGGCACAACATGGCACTGACACGGGTGTCACTGGCACGATGTGGATGTGGACATGGACCAACATGGCACATGTGTGTCACTGACACGGCACAGACATGGCACCACACACGTGTGCCCAGGGAGCCCTGGCACTGGGGGAGCTGGGAGCACTGGGCTCAGGGCACTGCAGAGACTGGCAGCCCTGGACCTTGGGCACTGCAGTGACTGGAAGCACTGGGGGGGGCACTGGGCCGGGATTTCCCTTTCCTCCCCCCCACACTCCCTCCTAGCTCCTTCCTTCCTCGGCCTGGGCAACGCCTGGACGCCCCGGATCCACTGGATCCCTGCAGATCCCAGGGTCGCCCAAGCCCCCCCCAGCATCCCCAGCCAGCCCTGGCTTCTGTCCCCCTCCAGGGGCCCCGAGGGCCTGCGGTGCCTTTGCTCGGGAGTGCAGCGGGGGGCTGCGGCTCGGTGGGTCCCTGCCGTGGGTGGGTGGGGGGCAGAGCTGTGGGTCCGTGGGTCCCGAGGGGTTCCTGTCGCGGGTCCTGGCGTTGCCACGCGACGCTGTTTTGGCGGGGCTGAGTCACGGCCGTGACTCACCGGCAGCCCCGGGACCGGCACCACCGGGCGGGGCCACCGGAGGCGGCCCTGCGCGGGCCGGGGGTAGCCCAGGGGGTATCCCCCGGGGGGAGGGTGCCTGGCACCTCCCAGGGCACGAGGCAGGGGGGCGATGGGCACCTACGGGCCCCCCACCACCGTACCCCCCCCCCCCCCCCCGCAACCACGGGGCCCCCTGCACGCCCAGGTTCCCCCCCTGCACCCCTGGGTGCCCCCCGGGCCCTCCCTGCACCCCCAGACCCGCCTTCACCCTGAAGCCTCCCCGAATCTTTGTGTCTCCCCAGATGCCTCCGCTGCGGTCGGGGGGGCCCCGGGGGATCCCGATGCCGCGGGGGAAAGGGGGGAGGGAGGCCCCGGGGGCCCCCGGTGCCGCGGGGGGGGGGGGCGGGGGGGGGGGGGGGTGAGTCAGGGCCCAGCCACGCGCCCGTGAGTCACCCTGGGGTGGGATCGGCGGGTCGGGACAAAGGCGCTTTCACAGGAATGGGCCCCCCCGACACCCCCGCAGACTCCCCCAAACCCTTAGGGCCCCTCCCGGCCTCTGCTGGGTGTTTGGGGGGGCATCACCCTCTCCCCCTGTCCTCCCCCCGTCCCGGCATCAAGCCTCGACTTGTAGGGGCCGGTGAGTCACCGCAGCCGGGCGGGGCCGGGCCGGGGGTTGTGGCATCGCTGGGGGCACCGGGACCACCGGGAGGGGCCGTCGGGACCCCCGGGACAGGGCACAGGGACCATCGGGACCCCCGGGACCGCCAGGATGGGGCAATGGGACCACCATGGCGGTGGCGCTGGGGTGGCCCGGGGATGAAGAGGCGGAGCGCATATGGCACCGTGTGCCACCGTGTGCCACCCCACGTGCGACGAGTGGCTCTACCGGGCCCCCGCCTTCCCGTGCCTCAGTTTCTCTGCTCACATCATGCCAGACTGTGCCGTGCCACGAAGCCCCTGCGCTCCCCAACTATCTCGGGGAGAGGCTGTCGCGCTGGCTGGGGTCTGCTGGAGGGAACACGGGACTCCCCCTCTCCAGCCCTTCCCGACGCCCCCTGCCCAGCTCGCAGGGGTTAAAAGCGCCCACCGCCCCTTTAAGGGGAGGGGCTGAACGGGGCGGGGCCGGTGGGGCCGGCGGCCAATCAGCGCCGAGGAGGCGGCGCGTGCGCCCAATGGGCGGGGCCGCCGGGCTGAGCCGAGGCCCCCCCTCCCGTCAGAGCCGGGGGAGACCGCGGGACCCCCGGGGACAAATGGGGACACCTCGGGACCCCTGGGGACACCT
>NW_024581007.1:4807-18312 GCF_017639235.1 Corvus kubaryi
GACACCTCGGGACCCCTGGGGACACCTCCGGACCCCTGGGGACACCTCCGGACCCCTGAGGACACCCCACCCACACCGGGGGTCACACAGTTTCCCCAGCCCCGGGGCGGTCCCGGGACAAGAGGCGCTTTGGGGTCAAATGCGGGGGAATTGGGGTTCAGCCGGTCAATGACGGCCCCCCCGACCCCCCAGTTTATTCCCTTTTCCCCATTTCTCACTCCAGAAGGGGCTGCGGTGGCTCCTGGGAATATGCTGGGATTCGCTTGATGCTGGGATTGGGTTTGGAGTGAATTAGCCTTGGATCGGTGCCTCGTTAGGGAGGGATCCTGGCGGGATTCCTGAGGGATAACTGGGGAGAGGTAATGCCAGGAGCAGGGTCGGATCCCGCCGGGAGATGGAGAACAGCTTTGGATCCCTGGTCCCCGCTGGGTGAGGAGGGATGAGGCGGGATCCCCACCGGATGGACAACAGGGACAGATCCTGGATCCTGCAGGAGAACAGGGGATGAGACCAGATCCCAGACTCCAGTGGGAGATGGAGGACAGATCCTGGGTCCTGCAGGCAGGTGGGGGATGAGGCTGGATCCTGGTGGATGGAGGATCCACCAGGGGATGTGGGACAGTGTCAGATCCCAGCTCCTGCCAGTGAATCCCAGTGCCGTGGAGGCTGTCGGTGAGTTCGGGGTAAAATCGCCGACTTTCTAGTGTGTCCTGCGGCCCCCTGGAACATCCCGAGGATCCTGGTGATCCTCACTAGGGAGGAATTTCCCAAACCCGTGGATTTCCCCCGGCAGGAGGTGCCAGTGCCCCTCAGGTGCGGAGCTTCTGAAGTACCGAAAATCCCCAATCTTCCCCTAAAATCCAGGTGCTCCGGGATTCCTTGTGTCAGGAAAATGAATCCACAAACACCAGATGTTTATGTCCAAAAAGGAGACAGAGGAGTCCTGTTACTTCATTCGAATAAAGGGAGAGGCCATGGGGCATTCCCCTGGGGTTTCCCAAATTGTTAGATGCAGCCTCCTTTTTATCCTAATTTCCCGGCCACATCACCCTCTTCCTTTTCCCCGTTGGCTGAGGTACTTGAGATGTACAGAATTCCCGAATCGCTTAATACAGACCCCCTTCTAATGTGTACCCCCCCTTTTCCTTTTCCTGTGGAATTCATGGTTCCCCCCTTCGCTTCTTTCGCCTCTCAGTATCTGGCTTTTACCTATCAGCAGACCCATAGTTTGTTTCTAAAGACAAATCCATCTCATTCCTTTCACCAGGAAGCCCTGGGGCGGGGTGGGGAGGTTTTTAGTCAGAGTGATTTACCCAAATCGCGGTCATTAACTTCAATCCCGGCGATTTACCCAAATCCCGTCGATTTACCCAAATCCCGTCGATTTACCCAAACGCCGGCGCCTTCCAGTCGGGAAGGGGACGGCGCAAACTCCTCCTGGAGCCGTGCCGGGGCGGTTCCTTCGGCTGCACTGGGCACGTGCAGCGGCCTAGGAAAACTGGGAGTACTGGGATCCAGCACGTGGAGCTCCGTCCAGTCCCGAACCGCGGGCACCGGGAGCAGCGGCGGCAGCGGGAGCAGCGGCGGCACCGGGAGCAGCATCAGCACCGGGTACAAGGAGGTTGGGAGCACTGGGAGAGAGCACTGTGGTGTCCAGCCCCACGCCACCAGCAACACTGGCAGAACCAGCCCTACGCCACACCGGGAGCACGGGGAGCACCAGCAGCACCTGGAGGAAGGAGCCGCACCCAGCCACGCGCAGTGTGGGGAGCACCAGTGGCGTGAGAAGCGCTATCTGTCCCCTCGTCACACCGGGAGCCCTGCAGCACTGTGGTGTCCAGCCTCGTGCTGGAAGCATGAGAGCGCTGCGGTATCCCACCCCACACCGCACCGGGAGCACCGAGATCCCCATCCCGCTGCAATGCACGGAACCCACAGGCCAGTTCGACATGTGGCGGGACTACCTGGGGCTGGCAGCCATGGTGTCCGCGCTCCTCCGTGACCCCGCAGGCCTTGAGGACCCCTCGCCGCCTCTGGGGCCCCTGGCTCCGTGTGCTGGGCCAGCTCCGTGTGCGGGGCCGGCTCCGTGTGCCGAGACAGCTCCGCGTGCTGGGCTGGCCCTGTGCTCGTTCTGCAAGCACAACGGGGAGGCCCCGGCCGTGTACCGGAGCCACAGCTTGCGGGACGCCCACGGCCGCCTGCAGTGCCCGGTGCTGCGCAGCTACGTCTGTCCCCAGTGCGGGGCCACTCAGGACCGGGCCCACACGCGCCGCTTCTGCCCCCGCACGCACCGTGGCTACACCTCCGTCTACTCCCGCCCGGTGTGCCCCAGGAGCGCCGGGAGGAGGCAGGGGAACACCAGGATGTAGCCGAGAGATGGAGGATCCTTTGTCACCGCACAGGTACTGGCGGGGTGTGGTGATGCCATGGCGTATGTGGCACATCCAAGCCTGGGTTCATCCCAGGGTGGGATTCCCATGAGGAATCTCATCGTGGAATTGGCACTGATGGAGGGAAGGGGGCACACCGGGAAGTAGCCGAGGGATGGAGGATGCCACATCCCCGTGCAGGTACAGGGTTTGTGGTGCCCCGGTGATGCCACAGGGATTGTGCTGCATCCAAACCTGCTTTGGCCAGATTCCCATGAGGAATCTTGTCAGGGAATCAGAGCTACCAAAGGGAGGGAACCAGGAAACAGGTGACGGGGGACACCGGGAAGTAGCCGAGGGATGGAAGATGCCATATCCCCATGCAGGTACTGGAGGGTTTGTGGATCCAAGTCTGGATTTAGCCAGAAACAGGATTCCCATGAGGGAATCTCACCGGGGAGTCAGAGCTAAAGGAAGGAGGGGGCACTGGGAAACAGGTGGCGTAAGGACAGAGACACGCTTGGAGCCTGGGTTTGCCCAGGACGGGATTCCTGCAAGGAATCTCATCAGGGATTTGGCACTAATCATGGGGTGCATGCTGGTGCTTCCTGGTGCTCCCGCCTCTCCTGGCTTCTCTTCCAGGGACTTCCTCAGAAGATGAGACCGTGGCTCAGCGCTTCCCACTGGGACCAGTCTCCCCAGTTTGTGCGACTTTGTGCCGCCTGCCAATGTCGTAGGACCCAGATCAGTCGGTCTGGCTGGATTCGGGCACTGCCACCAGGGCCAGTTCTGTTTTGTGTTGGGTTTGAGTTTTGAGTTCTGAATTTTGGTTAATCCCAGGCTAGGAAGGGGCTGCTTCTCCAGCTGCCGGAGCCATTACTGGATGTTCTGAGCTGGACTGCTGAGTTTTGGTTAATCCCAGCCCAGGAAGGGGCCAGCGCTCTGGGTGCCGGAGCCGTTACTGGATGTTCTGGGTTGGATTGTTGAGTTTTGGTTAATCCCAGGCCAGAAAGGGACTGGGAGGGGGCCAGTGCTTCAAGTGTTGGAGCCTTTATTCAAGCACTGGAGCTGTTACTGAGCATTTTGGGTGGGTTTGGTGGGATTTGTTCACCCATGATGGCAGGAGGAGCCTGGCATTCAGTGCTGGAAGGTGGTTTATTCAGTGCTGGAGGGTGGTTTATTCCCATTGTGTCCATCAATAAATGGTTATTCCTGATGTCCCTACCGCTCTTTCCAGCGGCTCCCACTGGGCACTGGCCTCCGGCCACGCCGTGGCTTTTGCCTCCGGAGCAGCTCCAGTCCCCGGTAGGCACCCATGGCCAGGCGGCTGTGGGGAGACATGGGCATCACCCAGGGGTGCTGGACCCCCAGTCCCAGGGAAATCCAAGTGGATTTGGGACTTACTTGAGGTCCGAGAGCTCCCGGATCAGCCCGCGGATGACATCGGTCGCGTCTGCCGGTTCCGTGGCCCTGGCACTGCTGGGAGAAGGAGAATCAGGATCTTCCTACTCCTCAAATCAGGAATTTCAGTCAAAATCAGGATTTTATTCCTGCATTAGGGTCTGGATCTACCCACCTTTCCCATGGCTGTACTGGGCTGTTCGCCATGGAGCCGGTGTGGATCTGGCCTCTGGTGTCCCATGGCTGCTGCCCAGCAGCATCTGGGAATGGCTGCAGGGAAAGAAAAGAGCTGAAGATGGAGCCCAGGGGGATGTGGAAGCTCCCAGGTGAGGTGGGGAGGGGTCTCTGGGTTCCAGTTTAGGATGGGGAGGGGGGGTGTGTCTCAGTTTGGGTGGGGAGGGCTCATCCCAGCTTTACCTTCTCCACTGGGAGCTCTGGGCTGGTCCCTTCCCAGTGGTCCTGAGGCTCGGTGCTGGTGGCTGCTGGATCCAGTCCCAGTGTCACCACACTGGAATTCCCACCCTCAGCATTCCCACTCTCGCAATTCCTGCTCTCTGTGTCCCCTCCACCGCTCTGGGGATCTCTGGGACAATCCAGTGACGCCGTGTCCATGCTCAGGGCAATCCCAGTGCCACATCCCTCCTCCAGGGCACCTTTTTCCCCCTCTCCCGCTGCATCCGGCACCTCCGAACTCTCTGCAGGGGCCGTGTCCTTCACTGTGTCCTCAGGGCTGGATCCCTGTGCTCCAGAATTCCCTTGTTTTGGTGATTCCAGCTGATTATCTCCTGCCCCATCCCAAATTCCCTGTTTCAGTGGCTCCAGCTGCTCCTCTCTTGCCCTATCTACCTCTGAAATTCCTGGTTTCACTGACTCTGGATGCTCCTCTCCTGCGCCATCCAAAATTCCGTGTGTTGGTGTTTCCAGCTGCTCCTCTGCTGCCCCATCCACCTCAGAAAGTCTTGGTTTTGGTGATTCCAGCTGATCTTCTCCTGTTCCATCCAAAATTCCCAGTTTCAGTGATTCCAACTGCTCTTCTCCTGCTCCATCTGCCTCTGGAGTTCTCAGTTGGGGTGACTTCAGCTGCTCCTCTCCTGCTCCATCCCCCTCCAAAATTCCAAGCTGGGATGATTCCAGATAATTCTGTCCCATTCCATCCAAAATTACATGTTTCACTGACGCTGGGGGCTCCTCTCCTGCCCCATCCACCTCCAAAATTGCCGGTTTTGGTGATTCTGGACAATTCTCTCCTGCCCTACCCCAAATTCCTGGTTTTGGTGACTCCAGATCATCCTTTCCTGCCCCATCCAAAATTCCTAATTTTAGTGACTCCAGCTCATCCTCTCCTGTCCCATCTGCTTCCAAAATTCCCAGCTGGGGCAATTCCAGATGATTCTCTCCCATCCCATCTGAAATTCTCTGTTTCGGTGATCCTGGTGCTCTGCCGCCTCCAATTCCCTTGTCTCTCCCTTCCTGAAAAAAACACATTAAAAACCCCAGTTTGGAGAGTTTTTCCCTCTGCTGGGTGTGAACACCATGCTGGAGGCTTTCCGTACCTGCAAGGCTCTGGCTCCATGCTCTTCCACATGGATTCCCTCTGGATCCACCTTGCCATTGCTGTTCTTGCTGTTGGACCCAGCAAATCCCATTGGGCTGGACCTGGATGGATCCAGCCCAGGTCACTCACCCCCCAGTCCGCTCCTGTTACCTCGCCTGGGGGTCCATCCCAGCAGGATCTCCATCAGGATTATTGCTCTGGGAGGGAACAGGCACGGCTGAGCCGGCAGCTCCCGGAGCTTCCTGAAGGATCCGCTTGGCTTTGGGAGCATGGAATTTCATGTTGCCTGTTGTGGGGAGGAAAGAGAGTCCCAATTTGGATGTGGAGGAGTCCCAGTTGGATGGAGAAGGGTCATTTTGGGCCCAAACTGGGACATTTGGGCATTTCCCAGTTACCTGGGAGTGGGTGGGTCCTGCGCTTCCCCATCCTGGTGCTACCTGGGAGGGACATAGAGCAGCCCCAAATTACCCCAGCCCCCTATTACTCCAACCCCTCTCATACCTCCCTATTTCCCCTCAGGCCCCAGCAGCCATTTCCCCCCCCAGCTCTCTACCCCCTCAGCCCAATCAATATCCCCCAGGCCCCCCCAAAGCCACAACCGCAACAGAAAGCCCTAAACCCTCCAGGCCTGAGTTAAAAATCGTGGAATTTCCGCCGATTTCCCCCATTTTCCCTCGATTTCCACCCGATTTCCCACCTCCCCACGGGCCCCCTCACACTTTTCCCGCCTTTTCCCGGCGAGCCGGAAGTTACAGTTCTCCCGCGCCTCCAAGCGAGACGCAACCGCAGGGGATTTTGCGACAGCGGCTTTTGCGACGGCGGTGCTGTAAAGTGCGGGGTGTTGACAGCGGCCGACGGAGCAGGAAGTGAGTGAGGAAAACGGGGAGCAGCGGGGATAAACCGGGATAAACCGGGATCAACCGGGATCACCCGGGATCGCCGGGGTCACCGGGATCGGGGGGTGAGGGGCAGCGGAGCACCGGCGGAGAGCTGGGGGGTGACGGCGCATTGTGGGGTGCTCTGGGAGGGGGGGAAAGGGGCGACTGGGCCTTGTGGGGCGCGGCCGGGGGTGTGGCGGCGGGGCCTTGTGAGGAGCGGGGGGGACACCAGGATCTTTTGGGGGACTCTGAGGCAGGTTGGGACCTTGAAGGGAGCTCGGAGGGGCTGGCGGGAGGCTCCGGGAGTCGGGGGCTCGGCTCAGGGCCGGGATCCTCACGTATTCCCCCCCAGCTCGGCCCGACGGGACACGGAGCCATGAGCCGAGCGCGGAGGGTCCCGGGCCGGGGGGCCGCCATGGCCAGGCAGGTGCGTGTGATCCCCGGGATCCCCCTCCTCCCCTCCATGGGCTCCTGGAAATCCCCTCTCCGCTCCACCGCTTTCGGGGATCCCCTGCTCTGGATCTGGGGGGGATCCCTTCCTCCGGATCCCGGGATCCCCTCGCTCCCCCCTCAGCACTGTCGCCCCGCCTCAGATGGGGCTGCTGGCAGATCCCGGCGCGGGGGGAAGCCCGGGGGATCCCGGCGGTGACGGGGACGCGGCGCTGGAGGCTGAGCTGCTGCTGCTGCTGCGGGGCCGGGAGGCGCCGGAGGGGGGCGAACCGCCCCCGCCCCCCCAGCAAGGTAAATCCCCCTTCCCTTGCCTAGAGCTCCCTGAACAGGGGTCAGCTTGCCCCCCCAAATGGGTTTGTGACCCTCCTGTCCGCCCACAGATCTGGCAGCAGTCGAGGCCCTGGCCCAGCTCTGCCTCCGGGATCCCCTGGAGGAGGAGGAAGAGGAGGAAGGGGAGGAAGAGCTGGAGAACGAGGAGGAGCTGCTGGTGAGGGGGGACCGGGGGGGTCCCGAGCCTGGAAAAAGGGATCCCTGCCCCAAGCAAGAGCTGATTCCTGGGATCCCTGAGCAGGCAGAGCTGCAGGAGGTGCTCGAGGAGGGGTCTGGGAGTGTGGCTGCAGCGGAGACCCCACAGGTATGGCCTGGGTGACCCCAGCCCCGATCCTGGGGTCGATCCTGGCAGGGCTATCCCGGTGATCCAGTGTTCCCGTAGGAGCCCACGGATGCCGGGGCGCTCCTGGCTGAGCTGTCGGAGCGTGCAGAGCTCTACCGGGCGGCCCTCAGGAACGCCGCGGCAGAAAACGGGAACGGGGCCCGGCTCCGGCGCCTCCAGCGTGGCCTCAAGGTGAGTCTGAACCCCTGGAATTGGGGCTTTGGCCATTCTGGCCAGACCCGATCCCTCTGCCTTTAAAACCCTTGGAATAACCTTGAGTTCGTGCTGTTTTTCCTAGTATTGAGCAGCTTGTCCCAATTCTGAACCCTGTTTTACCCAGTTTTTCCTGAATCTGCACAGCTTTATCCTGTTTTTTCCATTTTTGAGCCCAGTTTTATTTCACTTTTCCCAGTCCTGACCAGTTTCATTCCAGTGAAATTCCCTTGCGTTCAATCCATTTGTTTCATTCCATTCCATCCATTCTCTTTCATTCAATTCTGAGCCCTGTTTTATCCCATTTTCTGATTACAGATCCCTGTTTAATACCATTCTTCCCAGCTCTCCCCCCATTTCACCCCATTCCTCCAGATTTTCACCATTTCCCCCCATTCCCCTTTGCCCTCAGACCCTGGAGCAGATGCTGGAATCCATCCGGAGTGGGAAGCAGATCGACAAGGCTGAGATTCCGCCCCCGGTGGCTCTGGGGA
The DNA here is from genome assembly GCF_017639235.1 of Corvus kubaryi. Taxonomy (NCBI): domain Eukaryota; kingdom Metazoa; phylum Chordata; class Aves; order Passeriformes; family Corvidae; genus Corvus; species Corvus kubaryi. The sequence goes on from NW_024581007.1 coordinate 12,820, forward strand.
AGGGTGGGGTGGCCCCCGTGCCGCCGCCCTCCGTGAGCCCTGAGCCCCAAGCGCAGCCCCCTGCCCCTCCACAGCCCCCCCCAGCCCCTGATCCCTGCCCAGATCCCTGCCCGGATCCCTGCCCGGATCCCGGCTCAGTGCCAGCGCTCCGGGTGCGGCTCCAGGAGCTGCAGAAGGAAGCGCTGGCGGCCAAACGCTGCGGGGACACGGCCACGGCCCTTGGGCACTACCGGGCAGCCAAGGTAAGCCCAGGATTCCTGGAATCTCCCCATATCCCTCTGTTTCTGGGCCCTGCTGCCATGCCCGAATTCCCGTTTTCCCATGGTTTTCCAGAGGCTGGAGGCGCAGCTGGAGGCGCTGGGGCAAGGCCAAGTTCCGCCAGCCCCTGGTGAGACCCCGATCCTGACGGGAAAAGTTTGAGCTCCCGTTTTGGGGGATAAACACCCCAGGGGTCCTGCTGGTCCTGGTGGGATCTGGCTGCTCCCTTCCTGCAGATCCACAGCCGGAGGAGCCGAAGGCTCCACTCCCGAGGGATTCACCGACGAGGGATCCACCGGGCACCAGTCCAGCCCCTCCCGCCACAGGTCAGCCCCGGTCACTCCCTGGGGAGGGGGAACAGGGAGGAAAAGGGGGATTTTCTAGGATTTTCCCATTTTTCCCACCCCAGAGCCACTCCGGGCACCACGGGACGTGCGGGAGGCGCTGGAGCAGCGCATGGAGCGGTACCGGGTGGCCGCAGCCCAGGCCAAGGACAGTGGGGACGGGAGGAAGGCGCGGATGCACGAGAGGATCGTCAAGGTGGGAGAGCCCAGTCCCAGAACAGCGATCCCAATCCCAGCACAGTGATCCCAGTCCAAGCACAGTGATCCCAGTCCTGCCCTGGGGGAAACCCTGTCCCGGTGCTTCCGATCCCAGAACAGTCATCCCGGTGCCACCGTGGTGATCCTCACAATGACACCAGTCCCTCTGTGGTGCTCCCAGTCTGGCCGCAGGGCTCCCAGTCCCCCTCTGGATGCCCCCTGACACCCCTGTGCCCCCCCCCCCCAGCAATACCAGGCTGCCATCCGTGCTCACAGCGCTGGCAAAGCTGTGGATCTCTCGGAGCTGCCGGTTCCCCCAGGTACGTTCCCGGTTCCTAACTCACGGTAGGGGGGGACAATGGGACCAGGAACCTCCCATTCCCACCGGGATTCCCCCCTTTTCCAGGCTTCCCCCCCATTCAGGGCACAGAGATTGCATCGGAGCCAAGCATTTCTGGGATGCTGGAGGCGGCCTTGAGGCTGGCGGGGCCGGAGGAGGAGGAAAAGGAGGAGGAGGAAGAGGAAGGGGGGGGCACCAAGGGGGCCAAGGTGGGATTTGGGGGTCCTGGGAATTTGTCGGGGCAGGACCCCGAGTGGGACATTTCCAATGATTCTTACCAACACCATCATCCCACCGCTCCCGGTCCAGCCCAGTGCTCCCTGTGGGCCCCCTCCCAAACAGCCACCGCCCCCACGGAATTCCCAAACAGCTCCCAAACCTGCTGGAAAAGGTACAGGAGGGAGTGGGGGCGGGGGCGGCGGGGTGGGTGGGGGCACTGTGACCCCCGTTTGGGACGTGCCTCCCTCTCCCAGCCCAGCAGCAGCTGGAGTTCCTGGAGCTGCGGCGGAGGCAGCTGGCGCAGGCTGCGCTCCGGGCCAAGCGCCGCAATGACCTGGAGGGGGCCAAGCTGCTGCTGCGCCGGGCCAAAGGCATTGAGGGGCTCATTGGGGCCGCCCGGGGCGGGCTCCCCGTGGACATTGCCCAGGTGAGGGGACGATCCATGTGTCCGGTCATGGATGCTGTCCCGGATCCCATCATGGATCCCATCCCATCCCTCCGTGTGCCCTGTATCCTGTCCAAGCTCTCATCCCAGCTCTCATCCCACACTGAATCCCACCCTGTCTCAAATCCCATCCCAGCTCCTGTCCCCTCAAGAATCTCACCCCTCGGATCCCACGGGATCCCAAATCCCTGCCGCAGGTCCCGGAGGTGCCTCTGGATGGGGCTGAGTTCGAACTGGGGCCAGGCCGGGGGGTCCCAATGCCCCCCGAGGCCGCCAAGACCTTCCTGCAGCTGGCGGGGGCCCTGCGGAGGCAGCACCAGGTGGGAACCACCAAAAAAGGGGGAGTAACCCCAAAAAACAGGGTAGTATTCCAAAAACTGGGGGAGTATCCCCAGGAATTGAGGAGACTTGGGAGCACCCCAAAGAGGGGGGGCTCCAGGATACCGGATGGATGTGGAAAACTTCTTTCTCTTCCTCCTTTTCTTCTTCCTCCTCTTTTTCCTTTTTTGCCTTCTTCCTCATTCTTCCTCTTCCTCCTTCTCCTTTCCCTCCCGTTCCTGTTGTTCCCCCAGATGTGTCTCACCTATTCCCGACAATTCGCTCAGCTGGGGAACATCTCAGAGACCACCAGGTGAGGTCTGGGGGGAGGGGAGATGGGATCTTCCTCCTCCCTTGAGGAAGAGGAGGCTGATCCTGGGGGGGGGGGAAACCCGTGCCCGGGGGAGGGGGGGGGGGGGAGTCACCTGTCCAGGTGTGTCCCCCCAGGTGTGAGGCGCTGGCCGAGGAGTGCCGGCGGCATATGGAGACCCTGCGGAGGGAGCACAGCCGGGGGGGGCCCCCCCCGAAACCCCCCTATGAGCAGAGAACCTTCAGTGTCGTCAAGTGAGGGGGGGGCCCCCCCGGGTGGGGGGGGGTTTCACTTGGGGGGGGTCTTACAGGCTCCCCTGTTGCCCCCCCCTCCCCTGCAGGATGTTCCCGGAGCTGAGCAGCAGCGACCTGGAGCTGGGAATAGAGAGAGGGATCGGTCTCCCCGTGCCGCCAGGTGAGAGACTGGGTGAACTGGGAATGGGGGATGGGGAGCTGGGAACAGGCACCGGGGCAGGTGCGGCTGCCGGGCCCCTGCACACCTGGTGCCCTGTGTCCCCCCAGGCATGGCCCCCGGTGACCTGGACACCTTCGTGCGCTTTGAGTTCCCCCACCCCAGTGCGGTGAGTGGCACCCCCAGTGACCCCCCCTGTGTCCCCCCCCCGCTGTGTCCCCAGTGCCCCCTCGGGTCCCCTGGGATCCCCCATATTTCCCCCCCCCCGGTGTCCCTGATTCCCCCCCTACAGGAGGAGGCACAGCGGGACAAGACCAACGTTGTCAAAAACACGGATTGTCCTGGTAAATCCTGGGAATTGGGGGGGTGGGGGGGTTGTCACCAGGGCTGGGATGTCCCTGGGGGATTATCATTGACTCTCTTCCCCCCTCCCCAGAATTCCGGGCGCGGTTCCGGCTGCGGCTGCTCCGGGGGCACCGGGGGCTGCGCAGGCTCCTGAGCTCCCGCGGGATTAAGTTCGAGGTGACCCAGAAAGGGTATGGGGGTGACTTTGGGGAGAGGGAGGAGGGAATAACGTGGGAAACCTCCTGGAAAACCCCGTAGGAAGTATGGGAGATGTAGGAAATAACTGAGGAGATGACATGGAAAATATGGAAGATACAGAAAATAGGAAAAGTGGCATAGGAAATGTGGAAAGTACAGAAAACAGGGAAAATGGCGCAGGAAATGTGAAAAATACAGTGGGAAATGCAGAAAATATGGAAAATAACACAGAAAATACATAAAATAGCACAGGAAAGAGAAAGCCCAGAGAAAGACATAGAAAACGGGGAACATGAGCTGGAAAATCCACACGTGTCCGGGTAAAGAGGTGCCAGAGGGGGTGGAAGGTGACTCTGAAGTGCAGCAATTCCCGATTTCTTCGGGACGTTCGTAGGGCAGGGACTCGTAACCCCCCCCTGCTGTCGGGATCCTGGCTGGATCCAGGCGATCCCGACCCCTCGGCCTGATCCGCAGGGGGCTGTTCCGGCCGGAGCGGGCTCTGGGTTCCGCACAGCTGCGGCTCGAGGGGCTGGAAGGGGCCTGTGAACTCCGGGAGCAGCTGCAGGTGAGGGGGCTTCCCAGGCATTCCCAATCCCGACGCTTCCTGGTGGTCCCAGATGTGCCTCCCTTTTGATCCCGGTGCTTCCCAGTGTTCCCCACTTCCACAGGACATTCCCACCCCCAGCATTCCCACCGTTCCCCATCCCCCAGGCTCATTCCCGCTCCCTCCATCCCCACTGTTGGTGCTATTCCCGGTGTTCCGCAGCTGCTGGACGGGCGGCGCCGGACGGGCGGGCAGCTGGAGGTGTGGGTGCGGATCCGGGAGCCGCTGGGAGCGCAGCGGCAGCTGGAGCCGCGCTCCGAGCGCTGGCTGGTGCTGGAGCCGGGAGCCGAGGCCACGGTGAGTGCCGGGAACCCGCCGGGATCCCCTGGGATCGGCCGGAGGCCGTCAGCCTGGGTTAAATAACCCAGAACTCCTGCTCAGGTCGCCGTTCCCAAACCGTCTGTGGCGGCCCCGAAAAAGGACCCGAGCAACAGGTGAGGGCTGGGGAGGACTTGGAATTCCACAGGGAATTCCAGGGGCAGGTTATTATGGGGGAAGAATTGGCATGGGAATTGGGGGTGGAAAGCTCTGGGACCCCCCTATTCCTCTCCCCCAATGTCCCAGGGCCGAACTGTGTTTTTCAGGGGTCTCCCCCCCCTCTTTTTATCATGTCCCCCCCTCCCTGGTCCTCCTTCCCAGGTCCGTCCCGACATTCCCAAGCCTCAGCCTGCTGCTGTTTGACCGGGAGCGGCTGGAGCGGAAGGTGAGAGGGAGGTGGTGGCGTTTTGGGGGGACAGGGAAGCCCAGGGACCCCCCGGGGATGCTGTGACCCCCCTGTTTGTCCCCCCCTTCTCAGATGGTGCCGTTTGGCCGCGCGGGGTGCCCGGTGCCCCCCGAGCTGCGGCAGCAGCACCAGGATCTGCTCCGGCGCATCCAGGGACTGCGGACACGTCTGCAGGGGGGGGACCCCCGCTTCCGCACGGGTGAGGGGGGGCTTGGGCTGCCCCGTGCCCCAAAAGCCTCGTTTATCTTGGTTTTTCCCAGTGTATCCCTGTGTGTTATCCCAGTGTATCCTGTTTTTTCCCGGTTCCAGAGTACACGGAGCACCTGGAGCGGCACCTGCGGCTCTACACGGAAGCTGCGCGGCGCCTCGGCACCCAGGGAGAGCGGGTGAGCCCTGAAATCGGGAACCCTGTACGGGGGGGACACCCCCAGACCCTCCTCGACACCCCCAAATCCTGGTAGTCTCACACCAGAAATCCTGGACTCCCCCCAAACCTTGGGACCTCCCAGTTCCTGATTCCCCCCCAACCCTGGTGTCTCCCAAATTTCTGGTGCCCCTCCTCGAAATCCTGGGCTCCCCCAAACCCTGGAGACTCCCAAGTCTGGTGATCCCCCCAGTTCTTTGTACCCTCTCAATTTGTCCCCCCCCTCTCAATTCCTGTTGCCCCCCCACCCTGGTGACCCTCAAATTCCTGATGTGACCCCTAAACTCCTGGTGCCTCCCCAACCCTGATGGCCCCTAATTCCTGCTGTCCCCCATCCCTCTGGGTGCTATTTTGC
>NW_024581007.1:18412-19280 GCF_017639235.1 Corvus kubaryi
TCCGTGGATGAGTCCCCCCCGCCTTGCCTCCCCTTCTGGGGCTGGGACCACGCAGGGTTTTGGGGAGCTCAGAGGACCTCTCCCCCTGCTTTGGGGGGGGGCTCTGGGAACACCCCCCCCCATCCCCACTGTGACAATCACAGGGATCAGAGCTGCTACATCTCCCCCGACGCCCCCGGGGTGACACTGACTTCCCTCAATGACAGGGTGACACTGACCCCCCTCCCCGCCCCCCTTTCTTAATGACAGGGTGACTCCAACCCCTCCCAATGACAGGGTGACACTGACCCCCCTCCGGTGAGGGGTGATTCCAACCCCTCCCAATGACAGGGTGACACTGGCTCCTCCCCCCCCGGGGGTCCCCGTGTCCCCCCAAGCACTTTTTCCCCCACCCCCCGTGTCCCCCCACCAAAGCGGATGCCCCCCAAGTGCCTGTAGGGGAGGGGCTGTTCCGAGCGCTCTCACAAATTATAAAAGTTTTTAAGAAGTAAAACGCGGATTTTGGTGTCCCCGAGCTGTCGATCACAGCTGGGGCCCTGCCCTCGCCGCTCCCTCGTCTCCATGGCAACCCTGCCAGAACGGACGGGCGCGGACAGCAGCCAATCGCATTGCGGCCGCCGCATTCCCATTGGTCATATTGCCGCGTGGGGGCGGGGGGCGCTGGGATTGACGGCTGAGCCAGCCAATCAGGTGCTCGTGCGTTGCGCCGGCGGCCACTGGGAGCGCGGTGTGGGCGGGGCGGCGGCGGCGTGCGGCGCGCCGGAAGCGGCCGGTCTGGGAAAATGGCGCCGAGCTCGAAAGCGGAGCGGGGCGGCCCTGGGGGGAAACGGGGGGCGGCGGGGGGGGCTGGGCCCGGCGCCGCGCCCCG
>NW_024581007.1:19380-21643 GCF_017639235.1 Corvus kubaryi
ACTGAGGGAGGGGGTTCTGAGGGGGCCCTGAGCTGGGTCGTAGGTCACTGTGAGGGGACGTTGAGGGAGGAACGGGGGGACTGAGGGGATCCTGATCGGGGACATGGCGGGGGACCCTGCGGGAGGAAGCGGGGGCTCTGAGGACGCCCTGAGGGTGCCCTGAGTTGGGGGGGTCCTGTGTGGTAGCTGAGGGGTCGGGGGTTCGGGGGGAGCCATAGTCTGGGGGGTGTTCTCTGAGGGATTGGAGGTCACGGGCTGAGGGGCTGCAGGGACCCCCCCCGTGCCCCCCCAGCTCAGGGGGCAGCTCCCCCCGGCTGTGGGGGGTGTTGGGGTGTTCGGGGGCCTCTGACCCACCAGTGCCCCCCCAGCTCAGCTCTGCCCTGGCTCTTGAGGGGTGTTGGGAGATTTTGGGAGGGTTTTGGGGGTTCGGGGGTCCGTGTCCCCCCAGTTTGGTGGGCAGCTCCTCCCGGCTGTGAGAGTCTTTGGGGAGTGCTAGGGGGGTCCTTGACCGTCCCGTGGCCCCCCAGCTCAGCTCTCTTCCCACCTGTGGGGGCTATTGGGGGATGCTGGGGGGTCCCTGACTCCCCCGTGCCCCCCAGCTCAGTGGGCAGCTCTCCCCCCGGCTGTTCCGAAAGCTTCCGCCGCGCGTCTGCGTCACCCTCAAGAGCATCGTGGACGAGGAGTTTCTGTGGGCGGGGTGAGGGGGACCCCAACTCTGTGGGGGCCCTGGGGTGATCCTTGTTGTGTGTGTTCCCCACCTGCCATGTCCATTGTCCTCCCATTCCGTCCGTCTTCATCATCTCCCTGCTCCCATCTTTATGTCCCCATGACTCCCTGTCCCCCCATTCCCATGTCCATCTGTCCCCACCCCTATGTCCCTATGTCTGTCTGTCCCCTCGTCCCTTTCTTTGCCTGTGTCCGTGTCCCCAGTTGCCATGTCCCTGTGGCTGTCACTGCAGCCATGTGTCTTTCCATTCCTGTGTCCCTGTCCTTAACTCTTTGTCACTTTGTGTCTGTCACTGTGTCCATGTGTCCCTTCATACTTATGTCCCTGTCCCCAAGCCTGTGTTCTCATGTCCCGCCACGTCCCCTCATGTCCCCCCAGCCACATCTTCCTGGGCTTCTCCAAGTGTGGCCGCTACGTCCTGTCCTACACCAGCAGCTCTGGGGACGATGACTTCTCCTTCTACCTGTACCACCTGTACTGGTGGGAGTTCAACGTGCACAGCAAGCTGCGCCTGGTAGGGGTACCCCTGGGGACACCGCTGGGGACACCGCTGGGGAAGCCCTGCCCACTCATGGCCCTCCCCAGGTGCGCCAGGTGCGGCTGTTCCAGGACGAGGAGATCTACAGTGACCTTTACCTGACCGTGTGCGAGTGGCCGGGGGACAGCGACAAGGTCATCGTCTTCGGCTTCAAGTGGGTGGCACCCTGTGACCCCTCCCACGTCCCTGCCCAGCCCCTGGTGACCCCTTGATCCCCCCCGTGCCCCCCAGCACGCGCTCGGCCCCGGGGCTGCAGGTGAACATGATGCTCATGAGCGACGAGAACCACCGGGACATCTACGTGAGCGCCGTGGCCGTGCCCCCACCATGGCACTGCCTTGCCTGCCGCCGGGCCCCCGCACCCCCCGGTGAGACCCCGACCCCCCCCCGGCCCTCTGGCCCCGGCTGAGGGGGGTCCCTGTGCCCACCTCAGCCTCGGACTGGCCGTTCCCATGCTGAGCAGCAAGTTGGGGTTTTTTGGCAGGGGGTCGGGGGGAATGTTTGGGGCTTCCCCAGTCCAGGGTGCCCCCCCCTGACCCCTCCACACCCCCAGGTGAGGCACCCCCCGCCTGCCTGCGCCACGGCTTCCTGCTGCACACCAAGTTCCAGGTGGTGTATCCGTTCCCCACCTTCCAGCCGGCGTTCCAGCTGCGCAAGGACCACGTCGTGTTGCTCAACACCAGCTTCTCCCTTGTGGCCTGTGCCATCGCTGTGCACCCCGCAGGTACCCCCGGGTACCCCCCGGCATCCCCTGATCCCCCCCAGGACCCTCCAGAGGCCCCCAGGCCCCCCTGACCCCCGCACCCCCCGCAGGCGACAGCAGCTCCCGACAGATCCTCTACGAGCGCCGGAACGTTCCAGGCCCCAACCGGAGGGGGGAAAACGCCCCCCCCCAACCCCTCGAGGAGCTGGAGGGGGCTGGGGGGGGCCCCCCGGCCGCACAGACCCCCCTGGGACCCCCCCAAACCCCAGACCTCCCCCCTGCACTCCCCTCCCCA
>NW_024581007.1:21743-24117 GCF_017639235.1 Corvus kubaryi
GCCCCCGGCAGCCCCCTGGGGGAGTCGCATCCTCCCGGGACCTCCCCCGAGCCTGGCTACGTCAACTACACCAAACTGCGCTATGTGCTGGAGCCCGGGGAGCCCCCCGAGGGTGAGTGGGGAGCCGGGGGTGCCCCCTGGAGTCCCCCCACTATTGGGGTGACCCCTGACCCCTTCCCCCCACCAGACCTAGAGGACGACAAGATCTCGCTGCCCTTCGTGGTGACTGACCTGAGTGGCCGCAGCCTGAGGCCGCTGCGGGACCGAGCCAAGGCCCAGGTGGGGCTCAGGGGGCCCCCCAGATCCACAAGGACCCCCCAGGAACCCGCGTGGGGGGGCGGGCAGAGCCGCGGTGACCCCCCGGGCCCCCCCAGGGGCAGTACCTGACGGTAGAGCAGCTCACGCTGGACTTCGAGTACGTCATTAATGAGGTGATTCGCAACGACGCCGCCTGGTCCCGCCAGTTCTGTTCCTTCAGCGACTACGACATCGTCATCCTCGAGGTGCTGGGACCACCAGAGCTCCCTGAGCCCCCCCAGAGCCCCCAGAACCCTGGGATACCCCAAATTCCTGGCGCCCCCCATGCCAGCTTCTCTGTGTCCTGTGCCACCCCTGTGCATCCCAATGGTGCGGGACCCCAAACACCCCCTGGGATACTCCCCGAAAACCCACCTAGGCCTTGCCCAGACCCCCATGGGATCCCCCTGAATGGGGGGGTCACCCTCACCCTTCTCCCCCCCCATTCTGTGCCCCCAGGTGTGCCCGGAGACCAACCAGGTGGTGATCAACATCGGGCTGCTGCTGCTGGCCTTCCCCTCCCCCGACGAGGAGGGGCAGCTCCGGTGAGAGGGGTGGGGGGGTCCCGAAGCCCCCCAGAACCCTCTCGGGTGCTCACTCCCCCCTTCCCAGACCCAGGACGTACCACACGAGCCTCAAGGTCGCCTGGGACCTCAACAGTGGCACCTTCGCCACCGTGGGTGTCGGGGACCTCACCGAGGTCAAGGGGCAGACCAGGTGAGGAGGGGGTGATTTTGGGGTGTTTTGAGTGGCTGGGAGGGGGCTTAGGGGAGCTGGGGGTGATTTGGGGGTCTCTCACAGGGGGGTTTTGGGGAGCTGGGGTGGATTTGGATGGGCCATGGGCGAGTTTGAGGTCTTGAGGAAGGTTTGGAGGGTCTGGGGGGGTGATTTGGGGAGTCTGGGGGTGATTTGTGGTGCTCAGGTGGGTTTGGGGGGGCTGGTTCCATTCTGGGGGTGCCGGGTGAGGCCCCCCTGCAGCAGTTTGTGGAACTGGAAGGGCTCAGGGACCCCCCCCCCCCAAACCTCCCCAAGCCCCCTTCGGCAGCGACTGCACTTGGGGTGCCCCAAATGCTGCAGGGCCACAGTGCCCGTGGGGACTCCAGGGTGCCCTTTGGGGGGTCTGGGGGGGGGCCGGGGGCCTCCCCAGCCCCCCCAATCCACCGTGGCAGCGGCAGCGTGTGGAGCTCGTACCGCAAGGGCTGCGTGGACACCGTGATGCGCTGGCTCGTCCCCGAGGGGCCCGGCCGCGGCGTGCACAGGATGACCAACGAGGCCCTGCACAAGGGTGGGGGTCTGGAGGGCCGGGGGGGGGGTTCTGGGGGGGGGGGGGGGGGCTACCTGGAGGGGCTGGGGGCATCCTGGGGTGGTCAGAGGAGAGTCCTGGAGGAGTCTGGGGCGACCAGGGGGGCCCCGGGGGAGGTCTGAGGGTTCCTGGGACAGTCCCAGGGGTGTCCAAGGGAGGTGGGTAGGGATCTGGGAGTTCCCAGGGGGGCTGGAGCAGTCTGGGGCCATCCTGGGAGGGGGAGTTGAGGGGGTTGGTGCCTGGGTTTGGGGGTCCTGCCCCTCCCCATCGCTGCTTTTCCTCCCCCCGCCAGGCTGTTCCCTGAAGGTTCTGGCGGACAACGAGCGCTACACCTGGATCGTGCTGTGACAGCGGCACCGCTCCTGGCCATGGACACAGACCTGAGCCCCCGCTTTGGGGCCATTTGTTTTCTTTTTTTTTTTGATTCATTTCTGTTTTGTTTTTTTTTTTTTTCTCCTTTTGCCATTCAGTGTTTTATCAGGGTGGGGAGGGGTCCCTTGGACCTCCAACCCCCCCTCCCCAAAATAAAATTCCCATTTCCACATTTTGGCACTTCAGTTCACTGGGATTTGGGGCTCGTTCTGGGCTTTTGAGGGCAGGTTTTGGGCTGGGATTTGGGGATTTTCAGTTTGAATTTGGGGTGAATCTGGGATTTGCCCCCCTGGCACAGGCAGGGCCGGGTGAACACCGCAGTTGGTTTTTATTCCTTTTACAAAGAAGCTACAAAAGGTAAAAAACAGCGTCTGCAAGGAGGGGGAGGGGCGGGGGGCACGG
>NW_024581007.1:54117-55900 GCF_017639235.1 Corvus kubaryi
CCTCTGAGCCCCCTCAAATGCCCCCAAAGGCCGCCTAAGCCCCCCCCGGCCCCGCCCCCGCCCCGTACCGTCGGGACATTCCTCCTCGTCGTCGCCGTCGCGACAGTCGGGGGTCCCGTCACAGGCCCGGGCCCCGGGAATGCAGCGCCCGTCGCGACAGCGGAGCTGCCCGAGAGGGCACGGGGGGGGCGCGGCTGGGGAGGGGCGCGGGGGGGTCAGCGGGGCAGCGACAGCCCGGACGTCCCAGTGCCTCCCAGCCCCTCCCAGTGCACGCACCACATCCCTCCTCGTCGGAGCTGTCGCGACAGTCGCGGGTCCTGTCGCAGCGCCACCGACCTTGGCCCCTCCCAGTCCATCCCAGCCCCTCCCAGTCCCTCCCAATGCACGCACCACACCCCTCCTCGTCGGAGCTGTCGCGACAGTCGGGGGTCCCGTCGCAGCGCCACCGGCCGTGGACGCACTCGCCGGAGCCGCAGGGGAACTGCAGGGGGGGGCAGGCGCGGGGAGGGCGGGGGGTCCCGCACAGCTCGGGCTCCTCGTCGCCCCCGTCGCGACAGTCGCGTTCGCCGTCGCAGCGCCAGAGCAGCGGGATGCAGCTCCCGTCGCGACAGCGGAAGTAGAAGGGGTCGCAGGGGGGCGGCGAGGGCGCGGGGCCGCAGCCCAGCTCGTCCTCCCCGTCGGGACAGTCGCGTTCCCCGTCGCAGGCGAAGGTTCGCGACAGGCACGAGCCATCCCCGCAGGGCAGCTGGTCCGGGGGGCACGGCGGGGGCGCTGCGGAGGGGAGAGAATCGAGCCAGGGACCCCCAAAATAGCCCCAGGAAGCCAAAATATCCCCTGGGACTCCTATAACCCCCCCGGCTCCCCACTCTCCCACCCGGACACCCCCCGAGACTCTCCGAGCTTCCCCCCACCCCGCAAGGACCCTCCAAACCCTCCCCGAACTCGGGGGGTCCCAGGGAGGAAAGTCCTAGCCCGGGGTAAGGACGGAGTGTGTCAATCCAGGGGGTCGCAGTCCCATTTTCGCGGGTCCCAGAGCCATTTTCGGGCTTCCAGTCCCATTTCGTGGGGTCTTGCCCCTTTTTGAGGGATTTTAGCACCATTTTGAGGGTTGCGGTCCAATATTGAAGGTTCCGATCCCATTTTGGAGGAGTTTGACCCCACTTTGGGGGGGTTCCGGTCACATTTTTGGGGAGTTTTAGTCCCATTTGTTGGATTCCGATCACGTTTTTTGGGGGTTCCCGCTCTCATTTCGGAGGATCCCGGACCCATTTTTGGGTGTTTTAGCCCCATTTCGGGGGGTCCCAGTTTCCTCCCCGGCCCCACCCGGGTGCGCCCTCCCCGCGCGCCGTGCTCTGATTGGCTGGCGCAGGCTCCGCCCCCGCGGGTGGCCAGTCTGGGCTCAGCCAATAGGAGCCGCGTCCGCCGCGGGGCGGGGCGGGCCGCGCGCGCTGATTCGTCCTACCCGGGCCAGGGGGGCGGGGCCTCCCCGCGCGTGGGGCGGGGCGTGACACGTGGGGGGGCCCGCGGGGGCTTTGGGGGTCCTGGGAGGTCACGAGGGGGTCACGGGGGGGCCCCAAAGCCAAATCCCCACCCGTGGGAGATGCCCTGGGGGCGGGGCGGGGCGTCCCCGCTTTGGTGGGAACAAATCGCCTCTCGGGTGGCGACCCCCAGTGCCCCCCCCCCCCCGGTGTCCTTCACCCCCTTCCCAACCCACCCCCCCGGGGATTCCCGGTGCCCTCCCCCGCCCCCCCACGCGGATCTGGGCGTGGAGTGGGGTCCCCCA
>NW_024581007.1:56000-57199 GCF_017639235.1 Corvus kubaryi
ACCCCCTCGTCGACCCCCTTCGGACCCCCAAAATGCCCCCTCGGACCCCCCACCTGCGCTCGGTGTCGCCGCCGCGGCCGCCGCCGCTCCCAGAAGGAGCAGGATGGTCCCGGAGCGCGTCCCGGTGCTTCCCGGTCTCCTCCGGGTAGTCCCAGAGCCTACCGTGGTGGTCCCAGATCCGCTCCCGGCTGTTCCCGCTCTTATCCCGCTGCTGCCGGGTCCCATCCCGGTGTTTCCCGGCTCTTTTCCGTTGGTTCCGTGCCCCGTCCTTGGCTCTGTCCCGGTTTTCCCACTCGGGGTTAGTGTCTTGGCGCCCACCAGGAGCAGATCCGGGGCTTGGAGGGGTCCGGACGCTCGGTGACGATCCCGGTGCCGGTCCCGGTTCGTCCCGGAGTTGATCCCGGTGCCTGCGCTGTTCCCGGTGCTGATCCCGGTCCCGGTGCTGATCCCGGTCCGTGCCGGTGTTCCCGGCGCCGCCGCCCTTGGACCCGGGTCCCGTCGGGCCCCATTTAACGGGCGGGGGGAGGAGCTCGGGGCGTTCAAAAACGTGGAGGGTGGGGCGGGAAAAGCGGCAATGGGGGAGCGAAAAGCGACAGGGAGGGACGGAAAGCCGGGATCGGGGGAGAAGCGGACACCGGGGCGGCCGGAAAACCGGGGTGGGGGGAGAAAAACCGGGAGGGACGGAGAGAAAGCCGAGATAAAGGGAGGAAAAGCGGGAGGGAAGGAGGGAAAAGCGGGAGGGAGAAAGGGCGGGACACGGGGATCCCTTTGCCTTCCCCCTGGCCCCCCATCCATCCAAAAGCCGCTTTTTAAGTGTTTTCCTTCTTTCCCGCGGGATTAATCGTGGATTTTCCACCGAAGGTGATTCCCGGGGGAGTTGGAGCAGGATCGACGGGGGGGGGGGGGGAGGGGGAGCCACAAGGGGGTTCAATTATCCCCAACCTCCCCCATTTCCCAGGGGAGGGGAGCATCGTTACTGTGGCACCTCTGGGAATGACACGAATCCCACTGGGGTGGGGCACCCCAGTGACCCCTGAGACCCCCCCCCTCCCCTCCGGATCACCCAGTGACCCCCACAAAGCCCCCAGGGACTCCCCAATGCCCCCAGAGACCCCCCCCAATCCCCAGAGTCACGCCAACAACTCCCCCCCGAGATTCCTCTGGCACCCCCAATTCCCTCCCCCCCAGCTGCCCCCCCA
>NW_024581007.1:57299-100891 GCF_017639235.1 Corvus kubaryi
GGCACCCCCAATTCCCTCCCCCCCAGCTGCCCCCCCAGAGGTGACTCCACTCCCGTTGGATTAATTTATTAATTAATTATCAACTGCTGGGAATCCAGTGACAGCGACGGCATGGGGGGGTGGGACTGGGATTGGCTGGGAGGATCCAGATTGGGACCACTCAGGGCAGGCTGGGATGATCCAGGACAATCCTAGGACAACCTGGGCTGATCCCAGATGATTCAGGAGGATCCAAGACCACCCAGGATGGTCTGGATCACCCTGGATAATCCGGGACCATCCGAATCTGGGACAGCCTGGAACAGGACAACTCAGGACAATCTGGATCTGGGATGAGCAGGGACAACTCGGGACCATCTGAAACAACCTGGGATAAGCCCAGTTGGACCATCCTGGACAATCCAGGACCACCCAGATCTAGGATGACCCAGGAGCTCCGGTGGCTGGGGCAGCGCCGGTTCCAGTATAAATATGGACGAGGTTGGACGTGTTTTTTTTTTTGATTTTCAGGATTTTGGAAAGTCTTGCGTCACTGCCGTCGGAGCTACAGGGGAGAACAGGGGTGGGGGGGCTCTGGGGTTCCACGGGGATTCTGGAGCTGTGGAATGTCAGGGTCAGTCATCCTCGGTGCCACTGCCGGAACGATCCTGGAAAGGGGGGAAAAGGGGTGAAGAACTGGGGGCCAGCATGAGGAATTTGGGGAGTTCAGGATAGGATTTGGGGGCTTCACAGGATTTGGGACTGAGATGAGGCACTTTGGGGTTCAGCTCAACATTTAGGGTCACTCCCAAGATTTGGGATCAGGATGAAGGATTTGGGGGTCATTCCCAGGATCTGGAGGGTTCAGCCCAGGATTTGGAGGTCAGAACAAGGGATTGAGGGTCACTCCCAGGATTTGGGGTCAGGATGAAGGATTTGGGATCACTGCCGGGATCCAAGGTCACTCCCAGGATTTGGGGTAAGGGTGAATCCCCTGGATTTAGGGGTCTCTCTCAGAATCCAGGGTCAGTACCAGGATCCAGGTCCTCTCCAGGATCCAGTGCCATTCCTGGATTCCCTCACCTCCTCCTGCTCGTCCTCGCTCTCGTCGTCGCTCAGGAGGGGTTTGGGGCGTCCCCCCCGCCCCCCCCGGCGCCGGCCCTTCCCACGCTCCGGAACCTTCTCCTTTCGGCCCAGACGGATCTTCACCTTCACCGAGCGGGCTGGGGGGGGATCCAGACCCTCCAAATGATCCTGACCCTCCATCCAACCATTCTCTCCCCTCCCAATCCCCTCCCCTCCCATCCACCCACCCCCCCATCCCCTTCATCCCAACGCCCACCCTCCGACTCGGATCCTTCCTCCTCTCCCTCCTCCTCCTCCTCGCTCTCCTCTCCGTCGCTTTCCTCCTCCTTTTCCACCTTCTGTCGGACACTGGTGAACACGGACTGGAGCACGATGGAATCCTCATAGATCTGGGGGGAAATGGGGCATTCTAGGTCACTTCAGGCCATCCCAAGCCATTCCAAGCTGTTCCAGGCCATTTCTGGCCATTCCCAGCCCTTTCCAGGTGCCATTCCAGGCAATTCCTGGTTATGCCACGGGCTCTTTCCCGGTTTTCCATACCAGGGACCCCTCCAGGTTGAAGGTCTGGGCGTTCTGGCACAGCAGCATCACATCCTTCTCCAGGTCGTTGAGGCTCCGGTACTTGTGGTTCCGGATTCGCTCCTGGGAGCAGGAAAAGGGGTGAAGGGGGGGCTCGGGGAGGGGGGGCGGATTCCAGTGGATCTTAACAGATCCTGGTACCTTGATCTTCTTGAAGTCCACAGGTTTCCGGATGAGCTCATAGTATTCCGGCAGCTCCTTGCGAGACGGGAGCTGGATGAAAACCTCGCTCAGCTGCCGCCCGCTGCTGCTGCGGGGGGGGGAAACAGGAGTGAGGGGTGGCCTTCCTCATCCTCATCCTCATTCTCCCCATCCCCTCCCATCCCACCCCATTCCCTCTGATCGTCACCCTCTCATTGTGTCACCCATGGGAACGTGGCTCCCTGGGAATGGCCGGGAACCCCCCACAGCACCTGGCCCCCCTCACCTGTCCTTGTACTTGATGACGGCATCCACGATTTTCCGCATTTTCCGGGTCAGGGGGGGTGGATTTGGGGACAGTTTTTCGGCTGGGGGCCGCCCTCGCTTCTTCTGCTTCCGGCTCTCCTCATCCTTGTCCCGGCTCCGGGCGCTTGGGGGGGGCCCCGCGGGGCCCTCGGGCTCCCGCTTCCGCTTCCGCGAGGATTTCTTCTGCCGGACTTCCTCCTCGATCTCCTCCAGCGTCCCCTCCTCGATGGCCTGCGGGGAACGGGGATGGGGATCCCACAGGGATGAGGCAGGCCCACAGGGACTGGGGAGTCCTGGAAAGATGGGGATTTCCAAAGGGACCAGGGCTCCCATTTCCAAGGACCCTTGGGGTGTTTTTCTGGGAGCTGTGGGCCTTTTCCAAGACCCACAGGCGTTTTCTGGAATCTGGAGGAGCTTTCCAGGCCTCACAGATGTTTTCTGGGACCCGCCGGGATTTTTCTGGGATCTGTGGGCCTTTCCCTGGGACTTGTGGGCATTTTCTGGGGACCTGTGAGTGTTTCCCCAGGGACCCTGGACCCTTCCCAGCCTCCACAGGCGCCCTCCCAGCCCTCTGGGCGGATCCACCCTGGGAATACCTTGAGCCATTGTTTTTCTGTGAGGGAATCACTGTAATCCACTTCCTTGCGATGCCGGGAGCCGCGGCCGAACATCTTCTCCTCCTCTTCCTCGCAGGTGAGCCGCTCCACCTCGGCGTCATCCTTCAGGATCCAGGACGGGAGCTCGTCCTCCTCCATCAGCCGCGGCTTCCGCTTGGGATTCCGCGCCTCCTCCCGCCGCCGGTCCAGGTCCATGCGCTGCCGGAGCAGGAACGGTCACAGGGGATCCGGGCAGGGGTCCCGGGGGTCAGACAGGGATGAGGGATGGATCCAAACGGGGATTTTGAGGGAGTCAGGGGGATCTGAGGTGGGATGGGATGGAGGAGCCACACTCAGAGCCAGAGGCTGCTTTGGGAAAATGTTTCAGGAGTTGAAGAAAGCAACTCTGGGAAACCGAACTGCAACTGCAGGAGTTTCAGGAACTGGGGCAGGTTTGGGAACTGCAGGAACCACACTGTGAGCTGCAACTGGGAGCTGGAGGAGCCACACTGGGAGCTGGGGGTCTTTGGGGAACTGGGAATGATT
This sequence comes from Corvus kubaryi, assembly GCF_017639235.1. NCBI lineage: Eukaryota > Metazoa > Chordata > Aves > Passeriformes > Corvidae > Corvus > Corvus kubaryi. The sequence continues at coordinate 60,533 of NW_024581007.1, forward strand.
TGGGAACTCCCAGAGGAATTCTGGGAGCAGCACAGGCTGCACGGCCAAAGCATCGGGGAGAGTTTTGGGAACTGAGAAGTTTGGGGAATGGGGAGTTCTGGGAATTGGGGGTGCTTTGGTTACCGGGAGAGCTTTGGGAAATTGGGAGTGTTCTGGGAGCCACCGGCCTCCCTGTCCTTCTTCTCTGTCCAGGTACAGCATTGCTGGCATTCTGGGCAGGGACACTCCCTGCGCACTGGGACAGGGTCCGAAGGGGGTCCTCACATCGGGAATGGCGCTGGCACCGTGGGGCTGCTGTGCTAGGACATGCTCTAGCTCTCCACCCCCCTCCCTTCCCTGGGCTGTGGGAATTTTGGGTGGGAAAAGGGCTTTTTCCACACTCTCTGCCACGCCTCCTCCTCCTGGGGCTCCTGAGCTCCTGCCCTCCTTCATCCTCTTCCTCTCCTCCCTCCCCCTTCTCTCCTTCCTCCTCCTGCTCATGGATACCTCAATTCCCCATCCTTTTCTTCCTCCCTCACGGAGACCCCAAAGCCCTCTTCCTACTCCTCTTCCTCCTCACAAGATCCTCCTCCTCTCATTTCCTGCTCCTCCTCCTCCTCTTCCCCTTGCTCCTTCTTCCTCCTCCTTTTGAGACCTCTCCCCATTTCCTCCTCTCCTTGCTCCTCCTCTTCCTTGGGAGATCCTCCTCCTCCCATCCTATCCTTCCACCCTCTCCCCCTCCCCTTCCTCACCATGAACAAGTCGAACTCCTCCTCGTGCCGGGCGATCATCTGATTCACGGTCTCGTCATCGGGCACCTCATCTTCCTCCTGGGAAAACCCAAATCCAGGCATTCAGCTGCTGCCCCCGGCGCCTCTGGCGCGGCCCCCCCAAGACCCCTCCGACGCTCGTTGGCTTCCCACGGATCGGGGACCTTCCTCAGGGTTTGGGGGCCTTGCGCTCCCCTTTGGATCTTTCGCTGTCGTTTGACCCCGTTTTGGGGCACTTCAGGCTCGTTTTGGTCATTTTGGGGCGGTTTCAATGGTTTTTTTGCTTGTTTTTGGGCGGTTTCAGCGTGTTTTGCTTGTTTTTTGGGCCGTTTCTGTGTTTTTGCTCATTTTGGGGTGTTTTAATATCTATTTGCCCACTTTTTGGTACTTAGCTCATTTCAGGGTGGTTCTAGCTCAGTCTGGGACATTTTTAGCTGGCTTTTCGATGTTTCTGTGTTGTTGTCCCTCATCTTTGGGTGGTTTCAACTCGCTTTTCGCTGTTTTCAGGGTGGTTTTAGGCGGTTTTTAGTTCATTTTTTGGGGGGGGTGATTTTCTTTTGAAAGTTTTCTCATTTTTAGGCATTTTTATTCATTTTTGCTTTCAGCTCATTTTGGCTTTCAGGCAGTTTCTTCTCATTTTTGGCTCTATTCAGGTACTTTTAAAGTTGTTATGGCTGTTTTTGTGCTGTCTTTAGCTCATTTTGCCTGGTTTTGGGCCAGTCTGTCTCACCTTTGGCCCTTTCAGGCCAGTTTTAATTCACTTTTGGCCCTTTCAGGCCAGTTTTAACTCACTTTTGGATCTTTCAGGCTGATTTGAACTTGTTTTGGGCTGTTTTCAGGCTGGTTCTAACTAATTTTTAGCACTTTTAGGCTCATTTTCATTCCCTTCTGGCACTTTCAGGCCAGTTTTAACTCATTTTTGGCTGTTTCCAGGCTGTTTGTTCCTCAGTTTTGGCACTCTCAAGCCATTTTAATCTTACTTTTGGCACTTTCAGGCCAGTTCTAAGCAATTTTTGGCTTTTTCAGGCTGTTACCATTTCATTTTTGCCATTTTCAGGCCTAACTCACTTTTGGCTGTTTCAGGCCTTTTAAATATCAATTCTAGCACTTTCAGGCCATTTCAATCTCACTTTTGGCCCTTCCAAGCCATTTCAATCTCATTTCTCGCTCTTCCCAGCCCGTTTCTCTCTGGGTTCTGTCCCTCCCTGACCGGCTGGGGCTCCTCGCGGGCCGATCCCTGCCTGTGGCGCGGCGGTGCCGGGCAGTGCTGGCGGGAGGATTGAATGGGCAGTGGAGACTGAACGACCCCGCTCACCTTTAGAGGTGCTTCCTCCGACTCAGCGCCCAGGCACAGGGAGGAGGCAGCGTGGGGGAAGCTGCCACTGCCCGCGCTCTGTCTGCTCTGTGGATAAACACAGGGATTCAGTCTCCAGGGCTGTCAATCCGGCGCCTTTGTTCCCGACGCTACTCCCAAAAAATTCCAAACAAGCCGCCATGCTCCTGCTCTGGGGTTGGTTTGTTGGTTTTTCTTTTTTCTTTTTTTTTTTTTTTTTTCCTCCTTCTCTTCTCTCTGTCTCCTGACCCCCGAATTCCCACGGGAACTCCGCTCCGGCCCTCACCTCATCCTGCTCCTCGTGCTCCAGGATGGCCTGAAGGAACGCCCGTCGCTCGTGGCTGGAGGATTTCTGGTCGAACATTCCGGCCTGGATCACCTTCTGGTCCACGTTGAGCTTGTACTTGGCGGCCGCCAGGATCTTCTCCTCCACGCTGTTGACAGTGCAGAGCCGGAGCACGCGGACCTCGTTCTGCTGCCCGATGCGGTGGGCCCGGTCCTGGGCCTGCAGGTCCTGGGGGAAGGGGCAGTGATAGCACTGGGCTCCCAAAAATCCCACTTTTGTCCTCAAAATCCACAGGGGGAGGTCTGGGATGAGGCCTGAGGGCGTTCAGGGATTCCCAACAATGACTGGGACACCAGGACTCTGTAAGTCCTGTGGGACGGGACCACATTGACCAAAGGGTCCCAAAACCCCTGGTTTTGTCCTCAAAATCTGCAGGGATTCCCAAGGCTAATGGGGATGTGGCAATGGGATCACCAGGACTATGTAAGTCCTGTGGGACAGGGCAAGTGTTGCAAGAGGAGTGCCAAACATCCCACTTTTGTCCTCAAAATCCACGGGGAAGATGTGGGATGAGCCCTGAGGGAGCTCAGGGATCCCCAGGGATCACAGGGATTCAGTAATGGGATCATGGAGGTCCCATGGGAAGGGGCAGCATCAGCCAAGAGGTGCTAAACTCCACTTTTAGACTTAATGGGGAAAACAGGGGATACACCCCAAGGGGTCTCAAAGATTCCTAAGGATTATGAGAATTTGGGTAATGGGATTGTTGGGACCATGTAGGTCCTGGAGGAAATGGCCACACTGGCCAAGAGGTACCAAAACCAGTGGTTTTAACCACAAACAGACCATGGGAGAGACGTGGGATGCACCATGAGGGGTTCAGGGTTCCCCCCATGGATTATGGGATTTTGGGTAACAGGATCGCCAGGATCCCAGGAACAGGATTCCTGTGGGAAAGAGCAGCATTAGACGAGGGGTCCCAAAAATCCCATTTTTATCTTCAAAGACACAGGATATGCCCCCCGCAATCCCAGAGGATTATGGCGATTCCAGAATGGGATCATTGGTTGCTCTCTCCTTCAGAGACAGAGGATGCGGGGAAAACCCAGCCCCACCACTGGGATTTGGGGGTGGCTCTCCAGGACAGCACCGGTGGGTCTTGGAGAATGATGGAATTCCAACCGTGTGTCTCCTCTTTGGGTCAGTTGGTTTCGGGGCTGGCTCACTGAGTTTTGGGTCAGTTGGTTGATCTGGGGTCATTGGATTTTGGGTTGCTCTTCGGGTCAGTTGGTTTTTAGGTCAATCAGTCGGTTTCAGGTTGGTCAGTCAGGTTTTGTGTCAATCAGTCAGGTTTTGGGTCGGTCAGTTGGGTTTTGGGTTGATTTTTGTGTCAGTCAGTGGTTTTTTGGGTCAATTGGTTTTGGGTTGATTTTCAGGTCAATGGATTGGGGTTTGGGTTGTTTTTTGGATCAGTGGGCCAATTTCTAAGTTGATTTTTGGGCCAATTTTCAATTCTGTGGATCCATTTCAGGGCCGATCTCCGGGCGAGTGGGTCCTGGCCATACCTGGTGTGGGTTCCAGTCACTGTCGAAGATGATGACCGTGTCGGCCGACTGGAGGTTGAGGCCCAGCCCCCCGGCCCGCGTGCTCAGCAGGAAGATGAAGTACTCAGAGCCTGGCTCATTGAACGTCTTCAGCAACATCCCTCGGTCCTCTGCCTTCGTGGTCCCTGGAATTCCACACAGGCGTCACTCCCGCCCCCTGGCACCAGAGTCAGGGGCGCTGGGGGGTCCGGAGGGTGGTTTCATTGGGAATGGGGAGCCCTTTCCCCCCAGGAGGGGGGTCCTGTGAAAGATTGGGCTGATTTTGGTAGAAAAATTGGAAAAAGGGGTGGATCCCACTCTGGGGTGGGGGAGGAGGTCTTCCAGGAGTTGGGATTGCAGCGGCCGGAATTATGGCAGCATTGAGGCCATTTTGGGCCTGCTTTCAGGGATACGTGGGGGCCACAGGTCACATTTTGTGCTCAAAGCCCAGAATTCAATTCTTAATCCATGTGTATTTTAGAATCATGGAATGATTTGGGTTGGAAGGAACTTTAAAGCCTATCCTGTTGCAACTCAACCCTGCAATCCGACCTATTAATCCACATTTATTTTAGTAACATGGGAGTCCCCAAGGGCCCTCCCCCAACCCAACGGGATCCCAGGATTAATCAGGAGATCAGCTGCAATAAATGGGAAAAACAGCAGCAGGCAATGAGGACATGATGCCTCAATATCAATCTTTGACATCCTGAGATCAGTATTGACACCAGTATTTGACATCTTGACATCAATCTTCTATAACTAGATATCGATCTTTGATATATTGATATAATCTTCGATATCTTGTTACCAAACTTAGAAAGTATTTATATCAATCTCTGATATCTTGATATCAGTCTTGATAGAAACCTTGATCTTGTTATCTTTAATGTTGATCTTGATACAAACCTTGATATCGATCTCTCTATTGGTATCTCAGTATCAATGTCTCGATACACATCGTGTGATCTGGATATCAAGGTATTGACCCTGATATCTTGGTATCAGTCTTGATGTCTTTGATGTTGATCTTGATATAAACCTCGATATCAATCTCACTATCGATGTCTCAATATCAATGTCTTGATCTTGATCACATGATCTGGATATCAAGACATCGACCTTTATATCTTTATTGGTATATTATCTCACTTTCTCCCTTGATATCTATTTTGACAGATTGAGATTTATCTCGGTATCTTCACATCTACTTTGGTATCTTTACTTAGAGATTTATCTTTGTATCTTGATGGTTTTGTATTTTTCTATCTTGATATTCCTCAATACCTTTCTGTCCAGCCCAGTTATCTTTATTTCTTTAGATCTTGATATCTTTCTTGATGTCTTGACCTTGAGCTCCACTTTGAGCAGGGCACTCACTGTTCCCCCACCCCCACGGGGGAACTCACCATCCAGCCTGAGGTATTTGAAGCCGCGGTAAGCGAAATAGTCCTCCATGATGGTCATCAGGGAGGTCATCTGGCAGAAGAGCAGCACCTTGTGGTTGGTGGCCCGGAGCTTGGGCAGGATCCGGTCCAGGAGCTCAAACTTCCCAGAGGCACGGTATAAATCCAGCCTGGGATGGATAAAAACAGGAACGATCAGGAAAGCCGGGATTTGAGGCCGAAAATGTGGTGTCTCCCCCTTGCTGGGATCATCTGGCTTCCCCAGGGTGGGGGTAGTTCATCCTCCACCCCTAGAAACCGCTTGAGTTTGTAAATTCACAAATTTCTCCACTGGTAATCCCAAAATTCCTGACTCACCCCTGCACGATCCCGCCCGTGAACCCCAAGTGCTCCGAGAAGGATTCCTGAAATTGGGAGGAGAAATAGTGTCAGAAAGCAGCAGAAATCAATCAAAAAAGATCTAGAGCTGCCCTAAAGAGCCAAGCCCTGCTCCCGCCGCCAATTCCCTCGGAAGCTAGTGAGGGAATGGATCGGTCGGGTGGAAAACAGAGCGATGGAAGGTGGGTGGGCCTGATGCCCTGATTTGGTTCATCCTCGTTAGGTTTAGCTCTGATTTGGTTTATCCCTCTTTGGGTTTATCCCTGGTTTTGGTGGGTTTATCTCTTTTTTTGGTTCATCCCTGGCTTTCCTGGCTCTAACTCTATTGGCTTTATGCCCCTTTGGGTTCACCCCCCTGGATTTATCCCCGTTTCCACATGTTGGCCCCACCTCGATGTGCTGGAACATGTAGGGGTGGTTGCAGATCTTGCGCAGCTGCATGATCGTGTTCATCAGCGTCTTCGTGCCACCTTTCCCCTGCCAGGAACCATCCGGGAGGTTAAAAGCCCAGATTAATGCTGGGTTCCATCTTTATCTGCCAGTGCAGCGTCCCCGGGAATGTTTGGGAACGTCGACTGGGAGTTCACAGCCCCAGAAAGGGGGCTCTGAAACATTAAAATAAATTCAAGGTTTTAAGAAACCTCCAAGTCCCCTTGAGGCAAGGCTGCTCCTACTTGGCTGTTTTGGGGGAATGGAGCTGAAAAATGGAATTTCCCACCTCCAGCTTTTAGCTGGGACCAAAGCGTCTCTTTCTGATTGTTTTGTGGCTTTATTCTCCTCGCAGACCTGCTGATGGCTACGAGAAGCCTCCATGGATCACCCAAACACATTGGGGGCCCAAGCTCAGCCCAGCCCATAATGGAAATAAACCCGCCTCCACTCAGCATTCCCAGCACCGATTCCCCAAATCCAGACCTTCTTGTCCTTCTCGGAGCCGTCAGTGAGGAGGACACCCTTGGCCTGCATGTGCCGGTACAGGACCCGCTGCAGCGCCGACATATCGCACTTGATCACGTACTCGACCTGCCAAAAGCCAATGGGGACTCACGCCCAGCCCCTCGGAACCCCAGACAAGGGGTCCTTCTGCTCTGGGAAGCCCCCAATTCCCAGAGGGATCACAACCCAGCCACCTGCTCAACCCAACCCATCAAGGACTGCGGAGCGAGATGGAACTCTGCCTGCACATTCCGGGATGGGGGACAGCAGCATGGAGACCCCTGAGGTGTAGTCCAGGATGGGGAAGATTGGGATGGACCCCAAAACCCCACTCTGAGAACTCCAAGTCCCCAGTTCCCAGAGGGATCAACCCCACCACCTGTTCAACCCAACCCAGCAATGACTCCGGAGTGGGATGAAGCTCCAAGTGCACATCCCAGGACAGATAAGAGCAGGATGAACTCCCCAGTCATATCCTGGGATGGGGAAGGCGAGCGGACCCCCGGTATCACCTTTTCCGGTAGCTGAGCTTCCACCTCCTTCTTGAGGCGCCGGAGCAGGAAGGGCCGGAGCACCTTGTGCAGGCGGCGGATAATGAGGATCGTCTCCTCCTCATTCAGGTCCACCTGGCCAGGGAAGGGAATTGTCACCAGAAAATGGAAATTGTCACCAGAAATGGAACTGGATGGAAGCCCAACATCCCAAAACACCAGGTCCCTCTGCTCCAAGAACCCCCCGATGCCCAATTCCTAGCAGGATCAATCCATCTGCCTGCTTGACCCAACAGCAAGTCTGGAGCAGGATGAAGCTCTGTGAGTGTATCCTGGGATGAGGAGGGCAGGAAATTGTCAGCAAGGAAGGGAATTGTGACCCAGAGAAGGGAACAGAGCCCTCAATGGCAACACTGAGCCACATCCCACAGCTCTAGGGACGCTTCCAACCCCTCTGGAGCCATGAATGATGACACCACATCCCACCACATCCAGAGCCACTTCAAATTTCTCTAGATCCATTAAAGGCACTGATCCACATCCCAGAGCTCCAGGGACGCTTCCAGCTCCTCCCTACCCATTGACATTGACTCCAAGCCCGTCCCCACTGCCGGCAGCCCCCACCCGCTCCCGCATCTCCCCTTTCCCACACCTTCTCCCCGGTCATGGCGAAGGGCGCATTGAACCACTGCTCGAAGGTGCTGCAGCTCTTGAAGATGGTTGGGAGCAGGAAGTTGAGGAGGGCCCAGAGCTCCGGGAGCTTGTTCTGGAGTGGAGTCCCGGTGAGGAGCAGCCGCCGCGGGGCCACATAGTGGGTGTTGAGCACCTGCGTCAGTTTGCAGTGGTGGTTCTTCATCCGGTGCCCCTCGTCCACGATCATGTACTTCCAGCGGATCTGTGGGAGTGGGAAGGGCAGGGATGGTGGGAACTGGGGGGTAGGGATGTGCCCAGAGTAGCCCGTGATGGTTCGGTGATGCCGGAGGAGCTCAAAAAGGCTCTGAGAGGGGAATATACCGGGAGGGTCCCCCCACATCGGGATGGGAATCCAGGTGATTCACACCAGGATGGGAATCCGGGGGATCCCTGCCAGGATGGTGGATCCCAGCTCTACTGAGGAAGAGGCCCTAATCCCTCAATCCCAGAATTTGGGATCTGGGGCATTATCTGAATGTTGTTCCATCAGCACAACTGCTCCATCCCACTTATCCTCCCCCCACGGTCACGGATCTGAACCGCTCGGCAACGAGGGTCTCGTAGGGATCCAATTAATATTAATTATTCAGGGAATTTTTCATGAAGCGAGAACCACATATCCACTGGATCATGGGAAACATTGCCAAAAACTGGGAGCAGGAATTCCACCTCAGCTTTGGCCACCGAGGGGGAATAGCTCCTGTGGGAGCTCCAGGGAATAAAATACCAGGATTTGGGGATAAAAAAGACAGGGATTTTCCTGTTTGCACCATCCCTGAGCCTGGTGAGATTGGGAAAATCTCAGAGTCCAGTGCTTCCTGGCCTCACCTTGGCCAGGATGTGCTTATCTTTGATGATGTACTCGTATGTTGTAAGCAAGACGTTGAATTTTCCGCTCCGGAGCTGCGGGACAAAGGCGCGTCGTGCCGCCGGAGAGCCCTGGAGGGAGAATTCCAACCGGTAATGTCAGGCCAGAAGGGAATTCCCAGGAGAGGGCTGTTATCCACAGGGAACAGCAAAGTGAGGAGGTTTGGGGGGTTCCTGCTTGCTGAGGAACAACTGAAAATGGGATTTCATAGATTTGGAGCTGGGATGCAGCGTGGCTTCCTCGGGATAGCAGTAACAGAGCAGGAAGAGGAAAAGGGAAGCTGGAATCCAAGGAACGTGGCGCTTACCTTGTAGGAGACCTTGACCACGGAAGGAGCCCATTTGTCGAACTCGTAGGCCCAGTTGGACAAAGTCCTGCGGGGAAAGACACAGAAAGGGTGGGAATCTGGGAATGTGGGGCTGGAGCGGCGGCTGGGTGAGGTTTTTCAGGTGCTCCAGCACTCACGAGAGCGGGACGATGATGAGGAATGGGCCATTGATCCGCTTATGCTCCATGAGGTATGTGATGAGGGCGATGGTCTGGATGGTTTTCCCCAATCCCATCTCGTCTGCCAGGATCCCGTTGAGGTTGTTGTTGTACAGGGACACGAGCCATTCCAGGCCTTTGATCTGCAGGAACGTGGATGGGGGTTGGAACGGGGGTGGGAGAGTGGCCGGCCTCACCCCCCCCGCCCCCGCCCCGCTCCCAGCCTGGGTGCACGCAAATGAGCTGGTAACGAGGCTGGGGTAATTATTCAGAGCCAGTTGTAGGAATTGGGATATTCCATGGATTCACACGGAACATGATGGGTTTGGCTTTCAGCAGGGAGCAAGTCCAACTCGTTATCTTGCTCCGGCTCCATCTCGTTATCCCACTCTGGCTCATTATCCCACACCATTCCATTTATTATCCCACACCACCTCAGACTCATTATCCCTTTCCAGCTCGTTATTCCTTCCCAGCTCTGACTCCTCATCCTGCACCAGCTCTGGTTCCTTATCCTGCTACAGCTGTTATCCCACCACAGGTGTTCATTGGATCCAGCTGCTTATCCCATCCCTGGACCACCACAGTCCCTGCTACCTCCCTTGGCACCCCCGTATCCCCGACATTCCCAGACCTGGTACTGCTTGAGGACGCCGTTGACCATCAGGGCCGACTGCTTGTCCACACGCTCGGTCACGGCGTGAGCCACGGCGTAGTAGGACTGGAGCCCCCGCGCCAGTGCCTGTGACACCCCGTACTCATCATCCACGTCCTGCTTGGCGTTCCTGCCCGGAAAACCGGGATAACGCGTCACGGCGCACCAGGGAATGGGGTCAGAGTAGGGTGGGAGGGAGTATGGGGAGATAAACAGGGGGAGAGGAGGAAACTTGGAGGAAAAACAGGAATAATGGAAGAGACCGTGATCTCGGGAGGGAAAAACGTGGATGAGAGTGGGGGATCCCTATTCCTCGTGGGCAGAAAAGGGAAAATAAAGGAGGAAAAGGGGAGACGATTTGCATTCTTGGGGTGAAAAAAGGGATGTTTGAAGGATGATGCTGTTGGGGGAATTCCTGGGAAGTGCCATCAATCCTGTGCAGGGTTGTTTTCCCACCAAATTTCCGGATAAAATGCCATGTCAGGGCTTGTTTTGGGAAGATTTGGAAAAAAATGGGCTTAGGGGAATGCTGCTCGTGGAACACCGCCCCTGGGGCGGGGAAGTGATTGGGAATGGGAAGCTGGAGCAGGAAAATGAGCTCACTCAATGATGTGTCGGGCGTCCACTTCTGAGACGTCGTCGCTGTCCGGATCCGGAATCTTCTTCTTCTCCTCCACGGGCAGCGCCGGCTGTGCTGGCTGCGGCTGCTCCTCTTCCTCCTCCTGCGGGATTCCCAGGAATTCCAGGGAAAACCGCCTCGGAACACCCTGGGAAGCACCTGCCCCCTCCCACCTGAAGCTCACAGAGACGGGAGACTCCCACAGGATCCCGCCGTTCCCTTTGGAATGGCCAAGGTGCCACGTCAGGAATATTTCAGATGAAAACTGGGATCTCCCAAAGGGAATTTCCAAGTGTTCCTGGCTGCCCAGTGCTTGTTCAACACAGAGATTCCATTTTATCCCACTATTTTCTTCAATTTTCATCTCAGTTCATCCCATTTTTTAATACTCCTTTTTCCCATTTTTTTATCCCATTTGAATTAATTTTATCCTACTTTATCCTATTGTTTTGTCCCATTTTACGCTATAGCTTTATTCCACGTTATCCTACTATTTTGTCTCATTTTAATCCACGTTATCCTCCTGTTTCATTCCATTTTATCCCATTTTTTTTGAGCTGCCAAACAGGCATTGCCAAGGTCAGCTCTTTGTTGTTCTTCCCAGAACGCTCCCAGCGGGAATGCGGTGGGACCCCCCTCACCTCCTCCTCCTCCTCGGAGCCGCTCTCCTCGCTGTCGGAGCGTGGAGCCACCTCGTACCTGCAGGGAAAAAATGGGGAACAGGGAATTCCAAAAGAAATTTGGCTCTGGCATTCTCAGCTCCCTGTTCCCTTCCAGCTCTTACATCCCCAGCCTCCAATTTCCTCCCAGGTCTAGCACTCCTAGCTCCCTATTCCCATTCCCAGTCCTCCACTGCCATTCTTGACTCCAGCATGCCCAGTTTCCCATTCACATTCCCAGCCCCGGCATTCTCAGCACCCCATTCCCTCCCAGCTCTGGTATTCCCACTTGCAGCATTCCCAGCCCCCCATTCCCGGCGTACCCAGGATTCATTTCCAGCCAGGCCTCAAGCTGCCCAGCCTTGGGCGCATCGGTGCCGGTGAGGATCTTCCCACTCTCCACATGGATCACCTTTACTGGGAGGTCGCTCATCTGGCTCGTCTCATCCAGCGGCTGCAGGAGAGGCCAGTGGATCGGGATTGGGAATTCTTGGCCTCAACCCCCCCGAACCCGCTGGGAAAAGCGGGGGTAAAGGGAGGATCCGGACGGACCGGGTAGGACACGGCCCGCACTCCCCGCCTACAGTGGGCTGGAGCAGGATGATCCCTGTGGCCCCTTCCCGGCCATCCCAGGATCCGTGGGATGAGCCCGGACTCACCTCCCCATCAGGGCCGATGGCTGGAGCCTGTCCCTCGGTGTTCTCTGCCTTCTGTGGGAGAAATGGGGCAGGAGGAGAAGGAAAAGGAAGAAGAGGAAGGAGAGGAGGAGGAGGAAGGAGAAGAAAAAAAAGAGGAGGAAGAGGAAGAAGAAAAGGAGAGGAAGGATGGGAAGGAAGAAAAGGAGAGAAGGAAAGAGAAGAGAGTCAAGAGAAGAAGGAGAGAAACAAAGGAAAGAGAAAAGAAGAGGAGGAGGAGAGCAAGAAGAGAAAGAGAAAGGACGGAGAAGAGAAAGAAGAGGAGGAAGAAAGAGAAGAAGGAAAGAAAGAGAAGGAAGAAAGAGAAGAGGAAAAAGGGAAGGAGAGGAAGGAAAGAAAGGAGGAGGTGGAAGGAGAAGGAGGAGACAGGAGTCAACCTGGGCAGTACAGCCCTGGTGTTCCCTCTGTGAGCCATTCCCAGTGCCATTCCTGGAGTTTCAGCTTTCTCCCACCTTCTTCTTCTTCTTCTTTTTCTTCTCCTTGGCCACCTGGGCTGCCTTGTGCTGCCGCACGAGCTCTGTTAGGTTGGCCACGTACTCGTCTGTCTGCTGCAGCAGGTAGGCCAGGCGCTTGTCCTTCTTCTGGTCGATGAGCTTCCGGTAGCCCTCCTCATCCTCCGCCTGCCCGGGGGTGAACAACACACTTGAGATCACTTGGGAGCAGCTGGAAACACCCTGACCTCACCCCACACGCCCCCTGGTGCCCCTACTCGCCCTCAGCGAGGACAAAGATCCTGCCACATCCACCCCGATCCCGCCCCTCCCGTCTCTTGGCCGCCTTTTTCCCGGTATTGCGCGTCCGGCTCACCATGAGCCGGCGCATCCGTTCCTTCTCGATGCGCTCGTTCTCCTTCTTCTGCTCGCGCTCGGTGTTGGCGTGGTACGTGGCCACTGCCTTGGTCAGCTTCTGGATCTTCCCGCTCACGCTCCGGTGGTATTCCTTGAAGTCCTTGGCATGCTGCAGGATGCTGTTGAGGTATTCCTGTGGGAACAGGACACAGGCATCAGATTGCAGGGCTTCGTGTGCGGAGATTGCACAGGAAGTTGGAGAACGGCAGAGTTGGGAGGGATTGGTGGTCATTGGAAGAGAGTAACAGGAATCAGAGGGTCCCAATGGTCTGTAGAGGGTCCCAGTGGCCATCACCAAACTCTTGGCCACCATCATCCAGAGTCAGCCTTCCCCAATCCCCCAAACTCGGTGATTCCCTTAAAACCTCCACCCCTGCCACCTCCCTGTCCCAATTCCCGGGAACCCCCCGACCTGATGCTTCTGCCGGCGCTTCCGCTCCTGCTCGATCTTCTGCTGCTTCTCCAGCTTCTCTGTGATCCGGGCCTCGCGTAACGACTGCCGCTTGCTGCGCTTGTAGGCCTTGGCGTTGAGCGCTGTCTCCAGCGCCGTGTCCCGCCGCATGCACACCACCACCTCCTGCCGCAGCTGCAATCCCGGGAAAACCACACGGGATCAGTCCCCGGGGCAACCCCGCAGGCTCCCTGCTCCCAAATCCCAGTGATCCCGGTTCCCACCTGGCGCTGGAAGTTGAGCAGCCGCAGAGCCTTGAGCTCGATGGTTGCTTTGGTCCGCAAGTCCCCAGCCAGGGAGCCGGGAAGGTTCTCCAGCTCTTGGATGCGGTGGGCGATGCGAGCTTGGAGCCTGCGGAGGAGGGGGAGGGATTTCGGGATGAGTTCAGCTCCACTCCCGTCCTAGTTCCCGTCAGGAAGAGCATGGGAGCAGGGCGAGGGCATTGGGAAGTCGCTGCTGGAATCGTGGGATGGGTTTTGGGAACCCCCATGGGAACAAGGACACAGCAGGGCTGGAGCGTGGCCAGGGAAAGGCAACGGAGCTGGGAAGGGTCAGGAAAAATCACCAAGGAAAATGTTCTCCCACTCATTCCTCTGGATCTTGGGAAGAGGAAAAATGGGATGAAGGCCGTTGGGGATGGGAGAAACCTTGGGACTCTCCAAGGAAAACGCACTCATCCCTCTGGACCTGTGGACACCAGGAAGAGGGAAAACAGGATGGGGGCAGCTGGGGCCGGGAGAAGCCTTGGGAATTCCAAGGAAAATGTCCTCTTGCTCATCCAGAAGGGTCTCAAGAAGAAGGAACATGGCATGGGGGCATCTGGGAGGAACACTGGGAATTCCCAGGAGATCCAGGCGGGGCCATACCTGTACTCACGCTCCTGCAGGATCTCAACGGGGTCGAGGCCGCGGGGTTTCTGGATGGGGGTGATCCGGTTCTGTTTGGGATGGATCGGGAGCGCAGGCGGCGCCGGCTGCCCCGGAGAGGGTGGGGGGGGCCCAGGGGATGCCGGGGGCACGGCCGGGGGCACGGGGGAGGGGCGGCCGGCAGGGGGGGGCGGCAGCAGCTTCTGGGGGGCCCCGCCTGGAGCCGCCGCCGACAGCGGCCCTGCAGGAACAGGTAGCCTGGGAATACCGGCCCGGGGACAGGCGCAGCAGCTTCCCAGGGGATGTGGATCTCGAGTCCCACAAAAAAATCTAATCAGTTGGTCACAAATGAAGTTAAATTCCCCAAAAACGTGAATATCTGGCTTGGAATGAGCTTGTGGACTAATTGCAGAGATTTAATGGGAAATTCATCCCAATTCCCCCCAAAACTCCAATTATTTACCTGGAAATTAGCCCTAAATCCCCCAAAAGGTCCAATTATTTGGCTAGAAATCAGCCCCAAATCCCCCAAAACTCATGCTGTTTACCTGAAAATTAACCACAGTTCCTTAAAAAACCCCAAATATCTGTCTCAGAATGAGCACACGGATCCCTGGGAAGCTCCAGTGTGGAACTTAAACCAGCCATTCACAGAACTCCAGCCCCAGTTTCAGGGTTTTAACCAGGAACTTCCTTCCATTCCCACACCCCAGAGCATCCCTTGCTGACAGATCTGGGATGAATTCCCAGAATTTTTGGGATCCCGGTCTTACCTTCTGGCCAGGGCTTGGGTGGCCCCCCAGGGGGCTGTCCTGGCATCCCGGGGGGAACTCCTGAGGGTCCGGGTGGGGGCATGTTGGGCCCCCCTATTCCTAGAATTTCCCAAAAATTGGGCAGAAAAGGGAAAAAAGAGAGGCAAATCCCATGAGGATGCTGACTCCTGGGGGAGATTCCCAGCAGGAAGGTTGGTCTGCTCTGGCCGAAGATGAGGACCTGCAGGTACAGCCCCCTTTCCCCTGAACTGCCAGAGTCCGGACGGATCCCAAATCCCAGCCTCCGGAACGCCCACAGACACGGACGGGAGAAGAGCAAGAAACCCAAACTGGGGGATACTGGGTCAACCTGGGACCTAACGCTTCCCGTGGATTATCCAGGATGGAACGGGATGAGGTCCCTTCCCACGGATCCCTTGGGACAGAAAGGGACGAGCTCTCCATGAATATCCCAGCACAAGCTCCCCCGGATCTCCCAGGATAATGCGAGATGAAACGGGACGAGCTCCCCACAGATCCCTGGGACGGAACGGGACGAGCTCCCCACAGATCCCTGGGATGGAACGGGACGAGCTCCCCACAGATCCCTGGGATGGAACGGGACGAGCGCCCCTCGGATCCCTTGGGACGGAATGGGACGAGCTCCCCACAGATCCCTCGGGACGGAACGGGACGAGCTCCCCACAGATCCCTGGGACGGAATGGGACGAGCTCCCCACACATCCCTGGGACAGAACGGGACGAGCTCCCCACAGATCCCTGGGACGGAACGGGATGAGCATCCCTCGGATCCCCCAGGACACAACCGGACAGACACCCCCAGGCCCCCCTTTCCCCCCAGCCCCTCCTCACCGTGAGGTCTGGAATACCCAGGCGGCGCTGGCCCCGCTCCGGGCGCTTGTCCCGGGCCCTGCGCGGTGCCGGCGGGCGGAGGTAGAGCAGGAATCTGCGGCTGCATCCCGGGCAGGGGCCGCTTTCCCTGGACAGCAACCTGGAGGTGCTCCGGGAGCGGCTGCCCCCGCGCCAGCAGCTTGTAGGCCATGATCTGGGCGCGGAGCTGGTGCAGCTGAGCCGCGTTGAACGGGGACGGGCCCCGGCCCAGCGCCGGCGAGTCCGAGCCGGAGCCATCCAGCGCCGCGCCAGAGCCGCCTGCAGAGCCGCCGGAGGGGCCGTTGGATGGCACCGGGCTGGAGGCGTGCTCCGAACCGCCCAGAGGAGACGGATAACCTGGTGGGGAAAAGAGGGATGCGCTTGGGAGCGGTGCAAGGGGCTGAATTCCAAACCAAAATGAAAGATTTACAGCTGGAATTCCCAGAGAGCGACGTCTGCCCTCAAAATTAAGGATTGCCACCCTAAACCCCACAGGATTTCACTGTTCCTCCCCCAAAATCCAGCACATAGACCCAGAAATCCCCCGGAGAGCTGCCGGAATCCAGGACTTTTGCCCCAGCATCCAGGATGTAATCCCGGAAGGATGAAACCCCCCCCCCACAAAGCCGGGGTTGGGACACGGCTTCCCCCCCTCCCCCCGTCACGCTTCTTCCCACGCTCCCAACCTTGGGAATGCTGATCCATGGGGCTGGGGGGGGGCCCCATCCCCGTGTGCCCCCCCGGCCGCATTCCCATTCCCTTCATCTGCCCGTAGCGCGGATCCTCCGACATTCCCTTCTCGTGCATCGGATCCAGGGGCTGCAGGAGGGAAACATCCCAGGAAATCAGACACTGGCACAACATTCCTGGACAAAATCCCGACGCTCCCAACCCACCCCACCTGCAGAATTCCCAAGAATTGGAGCTGGAGCTCCGTTTCATTATTCCCGGAGGTGCCGGATTCCAACCGCTCCGGCTACGAAAATCCTTCCCGCAGCACAATTTCCTGGATTTTTTTATTAAAAACCCCATGGATTACAGGCAAGGAACTGTTGTTAAATCCCTAAATCCAGGAGGAGAAACCTCTCAATTAATGAGTTAATTAATGGGGCCCCGGGGCGGGGGATTTTCCCATTTCTGAGGTTTTTTGGTGCATTTTTGGAACGGGAGAGTCCAGGACAGATTTGGGGGGGATGGGGGTGAAATAAGTTGTGAAAGGAGAGAAGAAACGGGAATGGGAAGGGGCTGCAGGTGCAGCTCATGGATTTTAATTAAATCCCTTAATTATTCTCCTCTTCCCATCTCCTTCCGCTGCTGGAGGAGGAAAATGGATCATTCCGGCACTGGGAATTCACAGAGGCAATGAGGTCCAGGGGACACATGGATCAGGATAAATCCCCCGGCCACGCCCGAGGGTTTCTGAGGCCCGGAACGCTGGGATGCGTCACCTTGTGCAGGGGGTGGATGGTGTCCGGGGCGTATCCTGGCGCTGGCAGCGCGTGTCCTGAGTGTCCGGACCCAGGCGAAGGGCCGGGAGAGGGGCCCAGCATGGATCCCGGGGAGGGGCCGGGACCGGGAGAGGGGCCGGGCCGGGGGGTCCCTCCCAGCGGAGGCTCCGGAGTCGCCATCTCACATCCAGAGCTGGGAACGGGCGCCTGGAGCTGCACCTGGAACAGGGGATCCGGGTTAATTTTGGGAATGAACTGAGGGAGCACCAGGTGGGAAACGCCCTTCCCAATGCACGATCAAGGAATGAGCAGGAAACCCTCTCCCTGGTCCATGCTCAGGCACGAGGAATATTCCCAATCCATCCTTGAGGCAGTTGGAACAGGAAATCAGCTTCCAAATCTGTTAACAAGGAATAAGCAGCAAGAATTCCCTCCCAAATCCAGCATTCCGGAACAAACAACGGGAATCCCATTCCCAATCCGTCCTCGAAGCAGGAGGGCTGGGAAATCTGCTTCCTAAACCATCACGGAGGGATGAGGGATAGGAACCCCCCTTCCCAATCCACCACCAAGATCTTAAGAAAAAGGGAATCCCCTTCCCAATCCATTGCTGAGGAACGAGGAACATGGAATCTGCTTCCGAGTCCATCATCAAGGAATGAGGAATGGGAACGCCCTGTCCCGATCCATCTCAGAGGGCTGCGGAGGGAAAAGCGCCGCTCCTGCGCAAGATCTGGGAATTTCCAGTCATTCAGAAGGGCTGCAAAGAGTCGGGACACTCATCCCAATTTGGGGTCGGTTGGAATGGGTTCGCTGGGATGCTGGGAAGCCACGTCCACCCTCCAGTCCCAAAGAGGGAGAGATTCCACCTAAAGCCACTGGAATTCTTATGGGAGACGCTCCTTTTCCAGGCAAATCCCTTCTCTTTCTAAGGAAAAAACTCCTTTTCCAGAAAAAAATCCCTTTTCCCAGGCAAACCCCTGTTTTTCCCATGCAAATCCCTCCTTATCCAAAGCAAGTTCCTCCCTTTTCCAGGCAAAACCCAGAGTAGGTTTTCCTGGAAAAAATCCTCCTTTTCCAGAAGGAAAAAAACCCACCAAACTTTCCAAGCAAAATGCTCATTTTTCCAAGCAAAACCCCATGAATGCTCCAGAGCAGCACCGAACCCACAGATTTAGTAATTCCAGGACCTGTGGGTCAGGAAAAGCTCACACAAACTTCCACGTTCCCGCTCGTTTCCTGCTGGAAAACCTAGATTACAGCACCAGGGCAGCGATTCCCAGGACATGGAGCAGTCACGGCTAGTGGTGGGAAATCCCCAAAACCCATCAGGAAACTTCCGTGGCGGCGCCCGGAAGCTCCTTCATTTTTAAAAATGTGTTTTCCTGGGATGCTGCTGCTCCCCGAGGATCTGTGCACATCCCTGGCCTCCCCCAGAAACTTTTTTGGCTTAAAATTCTCAGATTTAAAGGAAGGAAAGTTCAACACCCACAGAATTCCAGGATCGGGGGACTGCTGCCTGGGAATCACCATTCCGAGGGTTCCGACACTCCCCGGAACAATGGGAAATGAGCTCAAACAAGCGGGATCGTTTTCCCCGATTTTCCCCACTCGGGTTGTGCCAGCACCAGGAAAACCCAGACTTCCCAGCACCTGCTTCCCCCTACATGGAGGGATTGATCCCAATTTAAGTCATTCCAGCCCTTGGGAATCTTCCCTCCTCCCAGGGGCAGAGCCATTCCCGTCCCCTCTTCTGACAAGGAAACAGCGATTGACAAAGCGCTTTTCCGGGAAAGAGAGGGATTGATTCCTGCTGGATCCGGCAGGAGCTCATCCCGGCACGGCTTTCCCAGGAAAACCACCGCCATTCCAGGGATACTGGGGAATGAATCTTTAATTAAGCTCCATTCCTGCTCTTTTCCAGCCCTAGCACCACCACTCCCTCCCACCCACAGGAATTTTATGCCTGATTCCAGGGAAATCTGTCATTTCCAAGGAAAATATTCCCGTGGGACGTCATTTCCCAGATCCTGGGGGGGGGGGGGTTTCCCAAAATTCTGGCACCCACCTACAGGCACGGGAGTCTTCGATGCCTCTGGAGGGACGAGCTCCTAACGCCGGGCTGGAGGGTAAACCGCGAATTAATCTGGAATTAAGTCGGGAACGTCATTATCGGGCAGCACCGGAGCACTAACAGAGCACAAGACGCCTAAAAAATGGCGATTTCCTCACGGATGAGCCCAATTTGGTGGATTTTTAGGCAATTTGCCGACTCCCAGCGAGGAAATGCTACAAAAGCCATTAAAAAAATTGCACTTAATTACTCCTGGAGGCAGCGGATTCCACCTGCTCCAGCCACAAAAATCATTCCCGCAGCACAATCTGATTTTTCTTGGATTGTTTCATTAAAAACCCCCCTGGATTACAGGCAAGGAATTGTCATTAAATCCTGAAATCCAGAAAAGAAACCCTTGGATTAATGAATCAATTAACGGGGTTGCCAGGGGGCGGATTTTCCCATTCCTGAGGTTTTACAGCCCATTTTTGGAGCAGGAGAGTCTGGGAGAGATTTAGCAGGGGTGGAAAAGAAGTCGGGAAGGGGAAGAGGAAATATGAACGGGCTGCGGGTGCAGCTTCTTAATTCTAATTAAATCCCTTGATTATCCTCCTCTTCCCATCTTCATCCACCTCCGGAGGAGGAAAACGGGTAATTCCGGCAGCGGGAATTTGCGGAGGTGAAAAGGGCGGGGGATAAATGATTCAGGATAAATCTCCCCCTTCCAAAATCGGGGGTCCTGCTGCGACCCGTATCCCCCCCGGATTCTTCCAGGAAGGGGCCAAACTCCCAGCGGGAAACGAGGGAGCTTATCCGCGGGGCCTCGAAAACCGCGTGATCCTCCCTCCCCCCCCACCCTCAAAACCGGGGAAAAATCGGGTAATTTGGGGGCGAGGAGGGAAGATGGGAAAGGATGGGGAAAAGGGGTGGAAAAAACGGGATTCCCAAAACCAGCGGGGCCGGGCGTGATCCCACATAACTGGGAAGGGTCTCGGTTGGGGGGGCGGGATAAGCCCCCTGGGATCAGAAGGATTTGGGGGGGTGCGGGGTTGGTGTCCTCGGGAAGGACAAAGACGGACACGGCCCGGGAGGATTTGGGGGGGGGGGGGGAAGGGAACCATGGCCCCGCCTAGTACGACAAGGGGGGGAAAGAGGGAAACGGGGGAGGAAAATGGGGAAGGATATAGGGAATCTGGAAAAAGCCGATACAGGGAGAAACCAGGGGGATATGGAGGAGGGAAAACGGGGGAATATGGGATGGGAAAAGGGGGATATGGGGAAGCTGAAAAAGGGGAGGATGCTGAGGGGGCTGAAGTGGGTGACCGATCCTGTGAGGAGGGGGATCCCCAAGGCCGCCCCCCCCCGGGCTGAGGTCGCCGCCGGTCCCGAACAAAGGGCCCGTGACCCTCGCGGGCCGCCGTACCCGCCCCGCGCCCCCCGCCCGGCCTTACCGGGGCCGGGGCCCTTCCCGGGGCCCTTCCCGGGGCTCATCCCGACCCGATCCCGGCGCGATCCCGATCCCGGTCCCGGCGGGGGAACAAAGGAGCCGCCGGAGCCGCCGCCGCCGCCTCAGGGAGCGCCGGGCCCGCGCCTGCGCGCCCCGCCCCGCGCCGGGCCCCGTCCACCGCGCGCACTCAGCCAATGGCGCGGCGCCCCAGCGCCAGCGCTACCAATGAGCGGCGAGCAGAGGGGCGCGCGCGCGGCGGCCCCGCCCGCCCCCCCCAGCAAAAGTAGCCAATGGGAGCGCGGCGAGCTGCCCCCGTGGAGGGAAAGGGGGGGGAAGGAGGCGAGGCCGCGCCCACCCGCGACGCGACAGCCAATGGGAGACGCGTTCGCCGATTTTCCCCGCCCCCGCCTTGCCCGAGCTGTCAGTCACCGGCCCTCGCAGCCATTCAGCGCGGCACTCTCCCTCCGCGGCCAATGAGAAGGCGAGGAAGGCACCGGGGAGGCGGGGTCGGCGGCGGGTGGGGCACGCGCGTGCGCGGAGCGCGCGGCACTGCGGCGGGGGGGAGGGGCGGGGGGGAGGGACACGAGGGGTCCTCGGGATGGGGGCCGAAAAGGGGGGGGGGGGGTCCGCAGGATTCCCACCGTTTGGGGTGGAAAACCCCTGAATGAATAAAATTCCCCCAGTTGGAGCCATAAATGGACATCGGTTCCCTAATTGGTCTCCTATTTCGGGATAAATTTAATGGGTTATAAATGAGAAGTAACGAAATCCCGGGTTTGGGAGAAGGGGGGGTGACTCCGTTTATGGCTCTAGTGTCGCCATTTACATGTCCTGGGTTCAGTCACCCCCTAATTTTTGGGATAGATCCACTGGAATTAGGCCAACTTGATTTATAAACTGAACTCTGAGTTACACCAGGAATTTGGGAGGTCCCGAGTCGGGGGAAGGGTAAGTGAGATGGGGGGGGGGGGGTCCCATCTGTAGCTCTGCGATGTCACTACCCACCCCCATCCCCAGTTTTTGCTACAAATCCACTGGAATTCAGCCAATTTAAGGAATTCTCAAGTAAATTCCGAGTTGTGGCAAGCGTTTGGCAGGAGTTTAGGAGCGCGTGTGGGGTCAACAAGTGGGATTCTGCCTCCTAAAATTGGGAACGTCGGCGAACGATCACAAAACCGCGTCAGCATTACCTACTTTGCGATCGCTGTGCAGCTGCACAAGAAGAACGTCCCTGCTGCCAGGAAAAAAAAAAAATAACACCCAAAAAAATCCAACTTCCGAAATACCAAAGTAAACCATTTTTACAATACCAGACAACCAAACTTCAAAATACCAGAATACCAAGTTCAGAAATACCAAAACGATTCCATTTCAAAGCAACAAAATAGCAAGTTCCAAAATACCAAAGTAATTCCATTTCAAAATACCAGGATATCAAGTTCCGAATATCGAAATGGTCCAATTTCAAAATATCAAATTCCAAACTACCAATTTTCAAATGTCTGTTTGGATTTGGCCTGGGCCCGTCAGGATAAGCCATAACCGAGCTCCAGAACCCTCCGTGAATGTGTCAAACGCTTCCAAAGAAAGCCGAGTCAGTGACAATTCCAGAGGAGAAACTTTAGGTGATGTCCTATAATCAGTGGGGAAGTTTCTTGGCAGTTATGAACCTCAGACATATGGAATTTTGGAGGCAGAATTGCAATTTCAGCCTCGGACCCCTGGAGGAGAAGGGCAGATCTTTCCCAGAGGAAGGGAAGTACCATTTTGGTCCTTAATGCCATTAGCAAAGCAATTGGAACAAAACAATGACTTATTTACAGATAAGCTTATTTATGATGAGGATGATAAGCAAGTAACAGAAATGAACTACGTGGATTAAAAAGCAGGTAGTAAACAGATTACATTTTTGTACCAAGCATTAAAAGGATGCTCATTTCTCTTCTTGCATTCTTTCCCTAATTTTAACAGAACCATTTTCATCCCAGATCCCACTCAGCGGTCAGAGCATTGAGCAGGGGCTGGGGAGCAGCCGGATGCACCTGGGCACCTGAGCAGGTGGGGCAGCGTGTGGGGTGCCAGGGGAAGCTTTCAACTTCCCCCTTTTATCTGGTCAGTCCCTCCCCAGAGCCCCTGGTCCCTCCACAGGGGCCCCAGAAAAGAGAGGGGTCATTAGGAGAAAAGGGGTTTAAACTGAGAAGAAAAACTTGCTTTTCCATAATTGTCTATGTTCAAACTGGGGGGGAATGCCCTTCCCCTGCGATTTAAATGGCATCATTTGAAGGAAATCCTGCCTTTTCTATGCTGTTAAGGGTATCCACTGATGGGGAATCCCCATTTCCCCTTATTTTCTAGTTTAAATGGAAGGGGAAAACCTCGACTATGCTATTTTACGGGTTTAAACTAAGGATAACTCCTACATTTTCATCATCCTAATGTTCAGATTGAGGATGAAGCCCAATTGTCCCTCCTTTTTAAGGGTTTGAACTGAGGGGAAGATCCCCCTTTTCCCCTCAGTGATTTAAGAGATCTAAAGTGATGAAACCCCCTCTTTTCCCAACATTTTAGGGGATTAAATTAAAGGGGAGAAGCCATTTATTTTCCATTATATCTGTTTAAGTGGAGGTAAATACCCTGTTTCTTCCCTTTAAGGAGCTCAGTTGAAGGAAGCTCTCCCCTTTTCAGCATTTTAAGGGTTTAAATCTGCATTTCAGGGCACTTCTACCCGGGCCCCGGTACCGAGTACGGGAGCGAGCCCGGCACACGCGTGACCCTGACGGCGCCCGGGGGTCTATTTTTTTCCCTTGTAACAGGTATAGCCCTAATTAGAGATCCCAGTGAGAGTTACGACACTCCTATCATTACTATTCTCCTCCGCCCTACTTAGCCACAGGTGGGGTACTACTTAGCGATCACTAAAGAACAATAACGCAAATTAACAACTAATTATCCCACTCATCTATCTACGAAGCTTTATTTGTTACCCGGTCTCTGCCCTTTCACGAAACGCAGTCGTAGTAAAAAAGAAGTAAAAAAGAAGGTGTCATCGCTTCCCTGAAGAGCTTTTATCCCCTACTCAGCCCTTCCCTCACCTCGAACTTAAGTCAGAGGAGCCAAACGGCTTTTGCGGCTTCTCCGAGGGCTTCTATACCTTGTGTTATTTGCCACCTCCCTTTTCCCCGGGCAGCGTGGGAACGAGAGGCGGGCCCGGCCAGGGGTATATTAACCCCAGCCTTTGCCAAAGGGGGTCATTTCCTGCGTGGGACTGAGTGGGGTGAGGGCTCTCGTCTCATTTCAATGAAGGGGATCCTTCAGGTTATCTCAGCTTTTTTTTCAGCAGATGCTTTTGGCCTCTAAAACAACAGAGGCTTTGAGGACACCATGAAAAAGATAGTATGGAGCACAGGCAGTATTTAAGCTCGTGATTTTGGGTCAAGTGTTCAGGGGCAGTAAGGTGCTTTTGTAAATTTGGTTTTTTTTTTTTGTTTGTTTGTTTTTTTTTGTTTGTTTTTGTTTTGTTTTTTGGCAGTAACGTGCTTTTGTAACTCTGGGTTTTGTTCTTGTTTTTTTTTTAGGAGTGTTGTAACTTCTGGGTTGCACAGAGTATGAAACTTCAGATTTTTTCAGCACAGTCATCGTGTTACTAAAGGGACCTGCCCCATGTTAAAGATGACACCCAAAACTGAGGCTTCCGATAGGTAGGTTGTGGATTACGACCAGGAGATGGACCCTGAGCAGGATAACCGGTTTAGGAAGTGCCAGGAAGGGTTTTGAAGGCTGCATGGTGGGAAAAGGCATCTATTTGGGACCCCCAAAGCTTTTCTTCGAGCACAGCACATGCATTTATGTGTCTTAAAGCACACAAATGCATCCACCATGCTCACAGCAACGCTGTATAGCTTTGTTCCTCTCTAGCCCAGGTGTCTATTGAAATCCCGGCCATAGCTTTTTGATTCAGGACAAAGCCGGAGATGCGAGGACCAAGGCACACTTAGGAGAGGGCAAGTAGTCAATCTGTCGGGATTTGGCCCAGACGCCTCTAAACTTGTGCATTGATTTTGGTTTTCTTTACCTTAGCCAACTAAGAGGCTAACCCAACTATCGTGGGGTCTTCCGAGACAGCTGAGGAGGACTCATTTTGCATCCGACGTGGATTCACATCGCTGGTCGTCCGAAAGATAAGTCGGGGGCTGGGACCTGGAGATGGAATGACAGGGTAGAGAGTTGGAAATTCCTGACAGACATTTAAAAATCAGTGCAGGTGTAAGGGATGTCCTCTAAGGGGCCTCTTAGGACAGTCAAAGGCAGCAGCTCTACTTTTGATTGCAACCATAGGGTGTGCAGAGCAATTCCAGTCTGTCTTGTGTTGTCTAGAGTGTTGCGTTGTCTAGCGTGTTTTTGGGATCCCTCGGATCAGCTATCTCTGCCTTTTCCCCTCGAGGACCTTATGGCAAATGTGAGCCATCATCTCTAGGTTTTCGAACATTCGCGCTTCTCGGCACGATGCCGATATCGTTTGTTCTTTTACTGGCAGGCTCGGCTGTGTCTCGGAATCTCATCTCGGCACCGTCGAGTCGGACGTCTTTTGAGGCCTCATTCCTGGCTGTATTGCCATCCATCCTTTCCAGCCGTGAGCTGTAATGTCCTGGGGCTTGTAAGATTTTAAGGATATGGGGAGCATTCTGGACGTAGCATTGTCTTGCAGCCATCTCGATCATTGTGACAGACAGTTCTTATAACAGGTCACTCTGTTACAGTCTTGTCTTCCGCTCCCTGGAGCCTCCTCTGTCCACTGTCGCTATGATACCGGTCATCTCTTTTGGCATCATCTCGGTCCTTGCCATTGTTCTTCTCCCCGAGAACTTTTTTTTTTATTGTCCTTGTGTCACACTGTGACACACATAATATGTGTCACACATAATATGTCATTTTTGTTTAGCCTGGAACTGCTCTGCCCTGTGGAATAGACTGGGGGGTAGGTGGAGTAGAAAGAAGACTTTACAGGTAGCCTTTAGCTTTGCTTAGCCACTCGAGCCACACCTCAGACGAAGCAGACATGGCTATATTACAGAATTGTTCTTTGTGTTTATTTTTAGCCTGTGGCCCGAGAACCCCGGCCTTCTAAGGAGGCAGTGAGTGGAGGAATTGTCAGGTTTTGGCCAACATGCCACTGAATTCATGCACTGATGTCAGTTGGGTTTTCTTTATTGTAGCCGACTGAGAGAGAACAGCCCAGCAATGGCAGGAG
This sequence comes from Corvus kubaryi, assembly GCF_017639235.1. Lineage (NCBI taxonomy): Eukaryota > Metazoa > Chordata > Aves > Passeriformes > Corvidae > Corvus > Corvus kubaryi. The sequence goes on from NW_024581007.1 coordinate 86,377, forward strand.
CTTCCCGGATGGCGAGGCAGCCTTCTTTTGCGCCTGAGGCGGATTTGCATCCCCAGATGTCTCAGAGATAAGTCAAGGGGATGAGAGCAGGGTGTCAGGTTGGGGCTCACCAGGAGGGAATATTGAGTCAGATTCAGAGATGGGGATGCCCAAGGAGGGACCCCTTAGGCCCCATAAAGGGAAAGTCTCACTTCTGATCACAAGGCCGAGGTGTGCCAGGCAGTGCACGTTGTGTCACCTGTCTATCGTGCATTCTGTCTCTATGGGGCATCTAGTGTCTTCTGCCTTAGCCCTTTGATGTGCTTGTATTCATTCTTCTGGCCAAGAGTTTTTCTCCTTGTTGCTTCCGCTTGTTTGTCATCTGCTGTGTCACGGGTGCCTGCTTGGGTTTGGTCCAGAGCTGCTCTGCCCTGCTGCACAGTTTGGCCGACAGGTGTAATAGGACAAGGACCCGGGGGCTTGAAATTTGTAACGTAGGCTGTAGTTTGGCCACTAGATGGTATTCCTAGCTTGACACAGGATGGCTGGAGCTGTTAAGTTCTCATGCAGCCCTTTGACTTTCGTCATCACTTTTTTTCAGATGCAGATGGCATAAATCCGTGGCAGAGAGCCCCCCACTGGGTTAGGGGTTCCCACAGGAAGGTCAGTTGCTGTTTGTGTTTGCAGGGCAAGTGTAAATGGTGGCTGTGTTCCAGCATTGTTCTTTGTCTTTGTTTTTAGGAGGTAAAGCCGGGTAGGAGCAGCCAAGGTGAAGTGAATGAGATAAGCAGTGACTGGTGGAAAGAAAGAGTTTTAATTCCTTGGGTGTCAGGTTCTGGTACAGCTCTAAGCATTCATTGTCATTTCTGTGTTTTAGGCGGTCCACTAGCATTATGCCGAACCTCCTTGCTGACAGACCCAGCTGTCCACCTTTTTGAGCCCTCTGAAGGTATTACGGGTCTCTTTGACCAAGCCTTCACCTTTTCCATTCAAAGGGTCTTTTCTTAGCAGCCTTTGGCAATGGGTGGGGAGTTGGGGCGAGTCAGGGAGGGAGGAGGAGCGAGGGTCCGCTCGAGTCTCAGCAATGCCACATCACCTTGTCTCCTCCTAATCCAGGTATACCCTGCAACGACAGTGTCAGCCTTGGAGCGTGGCCAAAGCGTGCGGCCCGAGGACCCTGGCCCTATTAGGAGATGGTGAGTGGCGGAATTGTTGGGTTTTGGCCGAGGTGCCACTAAGTTCGTGCACTGATGTTTGTTTGGTTTTCTTTATTGTAGCCAACTGAGAGAGAACAGCCCGGTGACTGCAGAAGCTTCCCGGACGGCAAGGCAGCCTTCTTTTATGCCTCAGACAGATTCACATCCCCAGACACCTAAGAGCTAAGTCGAGGCTTGTGACCCACAGAGGGGGTGACAGCAGGGTGTTGAGTTGGGACTCACTGGGAGGGATTTTTGAGTCACATTTGGAGGTGGGGATACCCAAGAAGGGGCCCCTTAGGCCAGCATAAAGGGAAAATCTTGCTTTTCATCACAATGCTGAGGTGTGCAGGGTAGAGCAGTCCCGGTACATGTCACTTGTCTCTTGTGTGTTCTCTGTCTTTTGGGCATCTCGTGTCACAGGTGTTTTGTTTTAGCCCTTTGAGCTGCTTATTGCAAATGCTGGGCATTATTCTTAGCATCTCTGCTCTTGTTATTCCTCAGTGTGGTGCTGATACCATTGATCTTTTGACTCTTGAGCTTGGAACTTCATCAGAATTGCATCTCTTTAGCAATGTTGAGGTGGGTGTCATTTCTGGTCTTGTTCTGAGCTGCATGACAGCTGTGCACCACAATGATTCATTATAGGGGATGAGGACTTGCAAGAATGAGAAGATAGCTAGACGATTCTGCCCGTACAATTCTCGGGCATCCATCTTTGTGGTTCTTGGATTAAGTCTTTCTGTTAGCATATTCTTCTGCCAGGGTTCTTGGAGCCTTGTTGGCTCACTTTCAGTCTCACCGAGGTCATCTCATTCCTCATTCTCTCAGTCCTTGTGATCATCTAACCTAGAGTTTTCTCTCCTCGTCGCTTCCGCTTGTTTGTCATCTGCTGTCTCACAGGTGCCTGCATGGGTTTGGCCCAGAGCTGCCCTGCCCTGCTGCACAGTTTGGCCGACAGGTGTAATAGGACAGGGCCCCGGGGACTTGAAATTTGTAACGTAGGCTGTAGTTTGGCCACCAGATGGTATTCCTAGCTTGACACAGGATGGCTGGAGCTGTTAAGTTCTCATGCAGCCCTTTGACTTTCGTCATCACTTTTTTTCAGATGCAGATGGCATAAATCCGTGGCAGAGAGCCCCCCACTGGGTTAGGGGTTCCCACAGGAAGGTCAGTTGCTGTTTGTGTTTGCAGGGCAAGTGTAAATGGTGGCTGTGTTCCAGCATTGTTCTTTGTTTTTAGGAGGTAAAGCCGGGTAGGAGCAGCCAAGGTGAAGTGAATGAGATAAGCAGTGACTGGTGGAAAGAAAGAGTTTTAATTCCTTGGGTGTCAGGTTCTGGTACAGCTCTAAGCATCTGTTATTGTTTCGGTCTTTTAGGTGGTCCACTAGCATTACGCCGAACCTCCTCGCTGACCAGCCAATGGACCCAGCCCACCGCCCTCGTGAGCCCTCCAGAAGCGGTACGGGACTTTGCGACAAAGCCTTTACCTTTTCCATTTGAAGGTGCTGTCCGCGTAGCCTTCATCCACGGCAGAGGTGTTGCGGTGAGTTGGGGATGGAAGGAGGGAAGGAGGAGCGAGGGTCCGCTCAAGTTTTAGCAAAGCCGCGTCACCTGGTCTCCTCTTAACCCAGGTATACTCTGAGATGACAGCGTCGTTGTTGTTGCTTGGGTGCCAAGTTCTGGTGCAGCTCTTAACGTCCATTGTCATTTGTGTGTTTTAGGCGGTCCACTTGTATTGTGCTGAACCCCGTCACCGACCAGCTGACATACCCGGCTCGCCGCCCTTGTGAGCCCTCCCCGAGCATCACGGGACTCTGAGACGAAGCCTTTACCTTTTCCATTTGAAGGTGCTCTCTGTGTTGCCTTTGGCAGTGGCAGAGGAGCTGTGGTGAGTCAGGGAGGGAGGGTGGAGCGAGGGTCCACTCAAGTTTCCGCAATGCCACATCACCTTGTCTCCTCTTAACTCAGGTGTACCCTGCGGCGGCCTCGAAGTGCGGCCGAAGCGTGCGGCCCGAGAACCCCTGCCATCTTAGGAGACGGTGAGTACAGGAATTGTAGGGTTTTGGCCCATGTGCCACTAAGTTCAGGCCTTGAAGTTTGGTTTTTTTTTTTAATCGCAGCCGCCCAAGAGACAGCAGCCCGATGATGGCAGGAGCTTCCCGGACGGCGAGGCGGCCTTCTTTTGCACCCGAGGAGGATTTGCAGCCCTGGACTTCTGAGAGATAAGTTGAGGGCTAAGACCCACAGAGGGTATGAAAACGGGGTCCCGGGTCGGGACTCACCGGGAGGGATTTTTGAGCCAGCTTTGGAGACGGGGATACCCAAGAAGGGGCCCCTTAGCCCACATAAAGGGAAGTCTCGCTTTTGATCACAATTGCACAGGGCAGAGCAATCCCGGTGCGTGTCATGTCACCTGTCTATTGTTATGTTGTTTTTGGGTGTCTTGTGTCTTCTGCCTTAGCCCTTTGATGTGCTTGCGGTCGTTCTTTTCACAGAGAGTTTTCTGTCCTTGTCATGTCTCCTCATTTGTCATCTCCTGTGTCATGGGTGCTTGCACGGGTTTGGCCCGGAGCTGCTCCGCCCTGCCGCATAGTCTGGCACGTAGGTGTAATAGAACAAGGCCTGGGGACTTGAAATTTGTAATGTAGGTTGTAGCTGGGCTCTAGATGATACTCCTAGATTCACACGAGATGGCTGGAGCCGTGAAATTCTCATGCAGCACTTTGACTTTTGTCATCACTTTCTTTCAGATGCAGACGGATTAAATCCATGGCAGAGCGCCCCACACCGGGTGAGGGGATTCCCGCAGGAAGGTCAGTCACTGTCTGTGCTGGGCAAGCGTAAATGATGGCTATGTCATAGCACCATTCTTTGTCTTTATTTTTAGGGGATAAAGCCGGATAGCAGCAGTCAAGGTCAAGTGAGTGAGGTAAGCGGTGACTGGTGGAAGGTAAAAGTTGTTATTGCTCAGGTGCTGAGTGCCGGTACTCTAAACTTTAAGCAGCCATCGTCATTTGTGTGTTTTAGGCAGTCCACTTGTATTACGCCAAATCCCCTCACTGACCGGCCGACAGAGCTGGCTCGCCGCCCTCGTGAGCCCTCCCAAAGCGTTATGGGACTCGGCAATGAAGCCTTTACATTTTTTGTTCCAAGGTGCCTTGCGGGTGACCTTTGGCAACGGCAGAGGAGTTGCGGCGAGTCGGGGAGGGAGGCGGGAGGAGCGAGGGTCCCCTCAAGTTCAAGCAATGCCACAGCACCTTGTCCCTTCTTAACCCAGGCATATCCCGCAATGATGGCATCGGCCTCAGAGCGTGGCCGAAGTGTGCTGCCAGAGGACCCCGGCCTTCTTAGGAGACGGTGAGTAGCGGAATTGTCAGGCTTTGGCTGACATGCCACTAAGTTCATGTACTGATGTTTGGTTTTCTTTGTTGTAGCCGACTAGGAGATGGCAGGAACTTCCCGGACAGCGAGGCAGCCTTATTTTGCACCCGAGGCGGATTCACATCCCGGATGTCCGAGAGATAAGTTGAGGGTTATGACCCACAGAGGGGATGAAAGCAGGGTGCTGGGTCGGGCCTCGCCGGGAGGGATTTTTGAGTCAGCTTTGAAGGCGGGAATGTCCAAGAAGGGGCCCCGTAGCCCACATAAAGGGCAAGTCTCACTTTTGATCACAATGCCGAGGCGGGCAGAGCAGTCGCGGTGTGTGTTGTGTCACCTGTCTATTGTATGTTCTGTGTCTTTTGGGCATCTTGTGTCTTAGGTCTTTTTCCTTAGCCCTTCGAGGGGCCAGCTTATCAGAAATGCTGGGCATCATCCTTAGCATCCTTGGCCGGGTGCCGATACCGTGAGACCTTTGACCGACGAGCTCGGATGTGCATCGGAATCGCATCTCCCTTTAGAAGCATTGAGTCAGAGGTCTTTTATGGTCTTGTTCTGAGCTATATTCACAGCTGTGCACCGCAGCGATCCATTACAGAGGATTAGGACTTGTCAGAATGCAAGGAGCGGTAGAGGATTCTGACCGTGCGATTCTCGGGCATCCATCTTTGCGGTTCTTGGAAGAAGCCCTTCTGTTAGCATCTTCTTTGAGCCTTGTCGGTCTCGCCGAGATCATCTTGCTCCGCATTCTCTTGGTCCTTGCGGTCATTCCTCTTGCCAGAGTTTTCTCTCTTCATCGCATCTCCTTGTTTGTCATTTCCTGTGTCACAGGTGCCTGCGTGGGTTTGGCCCGGAGCTGCTCTGCCCTGCCATGTAGTCTGGTGTATGGGTGTAGTAGGGAAAGTCCCAAGGCCTTGAAATTTGTAATGTAGGGTGTAGTTTGGCCTCTAGATCATATTCCTAGATTCACATGAGATGGCTGGAGCTGTTAAGTTCTCATGCAGGACTCTGACTTTTGTCATCGCTTTCTTTCAGATGCAGACGGATTAAATCTGTGGCAGGGCGCCCCAGACTGGGTGAGGGGGTTCCCGCAAGAAGGTCAGTTGCTGTTTGTGTTTGTGGGGCAACTGTAAAATGGTGGCTGTGTTACAGCATTGTTCTTTGTCTTTGCTTTCAGGAGGTAAAACTGGATAGCAGCAGTCAAGGTCGATGGAGCGAGGTAAGCGGTGACCAGTGGACGGAATGAGTTGTTATTGCTTGGTTATCAATTTCTGGTGCAGTTCTAAGCATCCACTGTCATTTGTATGTTTTAGGGGGTCCACTTTTTTTATGCTAAACCTCCTCACCGACCAGCCGACGGACCCGCTTTGCCACCGTTGTGAGTGCTCTGGAAGTATTACGGGACTCTGCAATGAAGCCTTTACATTTTCTGTTCTGAGGTACCTTCCGGTACATCCAAGGCTGTGGAGTTGCGGTGACTCGGGGAGGGAGGGAGGAGGAGGGAGGGTCCACTCAAGTCTCAGCAATGCCACAACACCTTGTCTCCTCTTAACCTGGGCATACCCTGTGATGAGAGCGTCGGCCTCGGAGCGTGGCTGAAGCATGCGGTCTGAGGACCCCGGCCTTCTTAGGAGACGGTGAGTAGTGGAATTGTTGGAGCTTTGGCTGACGTGCCACTAAGTTCCTGTAGTGATGTTTGGTTTTCTTTATTGTGGTTGACTAGGAGACGACAGCCCAGTGATGACAGGAGCTTCCCAGAGGGCGAGCCAGCCTTCTGTTGTGCCTGAGGAGGATTCCCATCTCCAGATGTCTGAGAGATAAGTTGAGGGCTACAATCCACTGAGGGAATGAATGTGAGGTGTTGGGTCAGGGCTTGCCGGGAGGGATTTTTGAGTCAGCTTTGGAGGTGGGGATGTCCAGGAAGTGGCCCCTTAGGCCACATAAAGGGTGAGTCTCACTTTTGATCACAATGCTGAGGTGAGCAGAGCAGTCCCGGTGTGTGTCACTTTTCTATTGTATGTTCTGTGTCTTTTGGGCATCTTCTGTTGCAGGTCTTTTGCCTTAGCCCTGTGAGATGCTTGTTGGAAACGCTGGGTGTTATTCTTAGCATCTCTGCTCTCGGTGCTCCTCAGCCCGGTGCCGATACCACTGATCCTTTGACGCGAGAGCTCGGAGGCGCATCAGAATCGCATCTCTCTTTAGAAGCGTCGAGTCAGGTGTCTGTTATGGTCTTGTTCTGAGCTGTATTCACAGCTGTGCACCTCAGTGATCCATTAGAGCGGATTAGGACTTGTCAGAATGTGAAGAGTGGTAGAAGGTTCTGACCGTATGATTCTCAGGCATCCGTCTTTGCGGTTCTCAGAATAAGTCCTTCTTCTGCCAGGGCTCTTTGAGCCTCGTCGGCTCACCGTCGGTCTCGCCTAGGTCATCTCATTCCTCGTTCTCTCGGCCCTTGCGATTGTTCTTCTCGCTGAGGGTTTTCTCTCTTCATCCCATCCCCTCCTTTGTCCTTTCCTGTGTCACAGGTGTCTGCACGAATTTGGCCTGGAGCTGCTCTGCCCTGCTGCATGGTCTGGCACATGGGTGTAATAGGACAAGGCCTGGGGACTTGTAATTTGTGAGGTAGGCTGTAGTTTGGCCTCTAGATGGTATTCCTAGATTGACACAAGATGGCTGGAGCTGTTAAGTTCTCATGCAGCCCTTTGACTTTTGTCATCGCTTTCTTTCAGATGCAGAGGGATTAAATCCGTGGCAGAGAGCCCTGGACCGGGTGAGGGGGTTCCCACAGGAAGGTCAGCCACCATTTGTGTTTGTGGGGCAAGTGCAAATGGTGGCTGTGTTCCAGCATTGTTCTTTGTCTTTGTTTTTAGGAGGTCAAGCCGGATCTCAGCTGTCAAGGTGAAGTGAGCGAGGTAAGTGGTGACTGGTGGACTGAACTAGTTTTTCTTGCTCAGTTATCAATTTCTGGTGCAGCTCTAAGCATCTGTTATTTTTTGTGCATTTTAGGTGGTCCACCGGCAAGATGTCCCGGTCTGGGATGCTGGCAGCCAGGTGGGTGCAAGCTTAAGGTATAGGTGCAGTGTACTTTAATTGGAGGGGGGAGGTTGGGATTTCAGAGTCTTTCAGGATGTTTTTTGCTTTGTTTCTTTGCAGGTGCTGCTGCTGCTGCCTTGGACATGCCAAGAAATAGAGACAATCAGGTGAGTTGGCCTTTAAGTGGGGCAAGTAATAGGTGAGCGGTATGTGGCGGTGTACTGAGCATGTACCTTTTTGCTTTGCAGGTATTTTCTGGGCTGCCTCTGGAATCGGATGAAGATTTGAGGTGAGCCGGGGTACCGGTGTGGAGGACCCCCGGGGATTAATATTCTCGAGGGCCACAGTGACGTTTTCTGTTTTGTTGTCTTAGATACCGTGAGCAGCTGCGGAGCCAAAGTTTGGAAGCAGCAGGTAAGCGATGAGCCTCGGCCCTTAGGAGGGAGGGAGGCCTTGCGGAAGGGGTCGCTTTTGGGACGTCTCATCACAGTCTGAATTTTTTTTCTGAATTTTTGCAGCCACCGAAACAGACCCTGGGGACTGTATCAACATCCATGGCGCCCGTGTGTTCATTTCCATCGAGGATGGATTTTGTCGGCTCGTCTTCCAAAAGCTAAGTGGTGGGGACAAGGGAAAACCCTTTGGAATTGCAGGAGGCAATTTGAAGTTAGCTTAGAGGAGAGGGCTGTAGCGGGATAGGCCCCTTGGAAATAAGGGAGAGGGTTTCTCCTCAGCATTGCCCGACCTTTTGCCGGGCAGGACGGTTCCGACCCGTCTCTGTGTTCTCACGAGCTTCATGTCATCGGCCTTCTCCGAGTCTCGACGTCATCGCGGATCTTTTTTGCCTGAAGAGCTCGCCTTTGGGTCCGGAGCGATCGCCCCGGTCCCCTAGCCGTTGTTGCCTTCTTCTCTAGGCCTACTGAGCTTCTTGAGCATCCTCTTAACAGCTCTGGTACTAACTTCTTGTAAGGACTTATGTTTCACCATCATGTGCTATTGCCGTAGAGCTTTCTTTCCTTTGGCATCATTGGCCTCTGGCTCATTTGCAGTAGGAATCTTGGGTCCATCAGGTGAAACTGCTGGGCAGTTTCAACTTGTGTCTGTGTTCTGTAGGTTGTGTCTTTGTTATGTAGTGTCCATTGTCCTCTGTGTCACAGGGCTTTGTTGCATGTCAGGGATTTTTTTTTTTTTGCATTGTTCTTGGCCGTATTGGCTGTACTCTACTTGCCTACTTGCCCGGATGGGGCTTATTCTGGCATCTTTACCTTCTTACTTCTTGAGACTGGAGGAAGTACACAAGATGTTCTCATCCATCTTCCTTCTCAGTTTTGGTACCAGCTTTTCACACGCCATTCCCTTGGACTTCTCTAGGGAGGGTATCGGACCCTCCCTCCGTGACTGCAGTATTTCAGTAGGTTCCATCGCCTCTAAGTGTATTGCACTCAAGAATTAATCTTCTGGAGACTCATCTCGAACCCTTGTGTCATCTTTCCTTAATTTGGGGTGCTGCCCGTCTGTGTGCCACTTAGGGTCGGAGCCGCCCTGCCCTGGCACATAGAGTCACAGTTAGATAGAACAGTCATAAAACTTAAGGGTTCATCTATTTTCTATGGGGTTTTGGGCAGAAAATTTATGGGCCTGGTGTGGGGATAACTCCTAGCCACGGGCCACTCTCTGACCGCTTCACATTTTCTTGCAGGTCCCGAGGCAGCTTTGGATCTCCATGGTCACCGATGCTACCGATTTTCCCAGAATCTACGGCTCGACGTCGAGGAGCAGCAGCCAGGGAAGATGTACCAAAGTATCTTCATCGGTGGAGTGTTTTGATGAATGGCTGCAGTCAGCGTGTAAGCTGAAGAGCGTGTGACTGTCTGTAGCTGTGTGTGAGAGGTTGTGTCTGCCTATGTGGTTGTGTCTGCCTGTGAGAGTGTGTGTGTGGAATGGTTCTAACCTTGTGTGTTTGGTTTTTGCCTTTCAGGTTTTTCAACACATTTTTAAATTTAGAATAAAAAAACCCCAGCTGGGTTTGTTTTTTTTTTTTCCCCCCCCAACTCGGTTTTTTTTTTTCCTCAGTCCTGACCAGTCTGCGAGGTGATGTTCATCACCAAGGTTTGGGTGCGGACCGTGCCGGGGCCGGGGTTTTGTCAGGCAGGACGATTTGGAGGCTCCCAGGAACCCTGTTCCCGAGGGGCCAGGGTGAGGAGAGTGGTCGAGATGAGAGCAAGGGTGGGGTTGTGTGGAACCTGAAAGAGGTGTGTGGGGTGGATGACTGTTATGTTCTCCCTGTGGTGCTGTTGTTTTGGGTTTCCGCTAACAATGAAACAAAATGTAGCAAGTTTTCCAGAAATAGAAAAATTGTTCTATTGTATTGATATGTATTTGGCTTGTGTTGCTCCATATTGGTCTGTATTTGTGTTTGCTGCTGCATTTCCATGTATTGCTCTGTATGCAAATTGGACTTTTACCAGTGTGTATATGGATTGTATTTGTATACATTGTTGTTTCTGTATATTGTGCTAGAGTGTAAATACAAAAATCCATTCAATAAAGTTGAATAAACCCTAAAACCCTAATAAAGATACCCAGCCCCCCCCCTCCCCCCAGCTCCTGTTTTTCTTTGGTGTGGTTTAGTCATTTTTTCACTGTATTTCTTGCTTTGCTTTACTTTCCAGTCTATTCTTCACTTCACTTTTCCATGTCTATCGTTATTTCTGTGTCTTTCTTTTTCTCAGTTTCTACCTCTGTCTCTGTTTCTCTTCTTCTCACTCTCTCCAATTATATTTCTCTCCAGGTTTATTTTCCTATTTCTCTTTAACTATTTCCTTGTTTGTCTTTGACTCCATTTCTTTGCTTCTCTAGAACTCTGTTTCTTTGCTTTTCTCTTTCTCCTTATTGCTTCGTCTCTCTCTTTTTCTCTTTAACTCTGTTTCTGTCCTTCTCTATTTTTCTCTTTAACTCTGTTTCTTTGTTCCTCTGTTTGTCTTTATTCCTGTGCTTTTCTACTTTTCTCTTTCCTCTTCTCTCCAACTCTACTTTTCTCTTTCTCTCTCTCTCTCTCTAACTCTTTAGCTTTACTTTCCTCTTTCTCTCTAACTTTTCAACTTTCCAGCTCAGAAGGTGTCAGTGCAATCTACCTTAAATTTAAAAAAAAGCCCAGGGAAGAAGATCTTATCTCCCAGATGGAGAATGGGACAGGAGCAATAATAAAAGTGAAAGTGATTCACCAGGACTGGTGATGAAAAAATCCGTGATGGAATCAAGATTAGGATCTTAATCTGCTCCCTTCTTTCGACCTTGCCCCAGATCTGGGGCAGCTCTTGCTGGGCTGGATCCAGGATCACTGAAAGCGCCAAAGGCTTCCAGGAACTTCAAACTCAGCAAAAATCCCCCCAGCTCTGCCTGAAATAGGAATATTGGGTTTAAAATGGGCCTTTTGTTACAGGGCTGGAATTAGGGAGCCGCCTAGCAGGGACTGAAAACACGTCTGAGGATCAGCAGAGGAAAAAGCAGCTTTTTTCTGCTGTCTGCAGGTCAGAGCTCTTTAACTGGGGGCTGTTAAATGTCCCTGGCCACAGGAGATTGGGGAAGCAGAGGTGAAGGGAAAAAATCCTCTTTATTCCCTGATTGATCCCTGAGCTTGGGCTGCTCTGAAATGCAGCCCCTGAAAAAGAAGAAGCAGAGAGAGGGAATTTGTGCCTGCAGGGAGGGGCCTAAAGCCTCCTTAGGTTTTCAGCTCAAAGCAACTTTCTTTTTCATGGGGCCATAAACAGATTTTGAACTGCCTTTTTCACCTTCCTTCCTTTGTTCATTTTTACTTTTCTACCTTTGTTTGTTTCTGTAGCAGCTTGGAAAAAAACAGAGACCACTGTTTCTTCAGGCAGGATCTCTCTTTATTACACAAGCCCCAGTATTTCTGTGTTTCTATTTTGGGAAAGTTTTAAAAGAGTTTTGGCAATGGGCACAGGGAAAGACAAAACAGATCCATGCCCACACACTTGTCAGGGCAGACTTTCTGCCCCTTCTAGGCCACTGACTCAGACATGAAACCCCCCAGCTTTCTGGGAGGTGAAGGAAGAACAGTCACACCTGGTGCTCCTACCTGTAGCCATTTGCCTGCTCTGCATCTTTGCCAAGAGAGCAGAAGGCGCTTAGCAAAGTGAAGATCAATGGAACAAGTGGCTCTTCCACACAGGGCTCTCGTTAAGGCTGGAATGGCTGCTGCCAGCCTCTGCACTTTCTGCCTCTCCAACTTCCTCCCTTTGTTCATTTCTACCTTTCTATTTTTCTACCTTTGTTTGGTTCTGACTCTCTACCTTTCTATCTTTCTACCTTTGTTGCTTTCTACCTTTCTAAATTTTTAACTTGACATGTTTGTTTGTTTCTACCATTTTAACTTTCTAGCTTTCCATCTTTCTTCATTTCTAACTTTCTACATTTCTACCTTTGTTCATTTCTGCGTTTCTACCTTTCTACATTTGTTCATTTCTGCCATTCTGACCTTCTGCCTTTCTACCTTTTTTGTTTCTACTTTTATGACTTTGTGCCACCTTTCAAAGTTTTGTTTCTTTTTACCTTTGTTCATTTTTACCTTTGGTAGTTTCTAACTTTCTACATCTCTGACTTTCTATCTTTGTTTCTACTTTTCTGACTTTCTACATTTCTAACTCTCTACTTTTGCTTGTTTCTACCTTTCTACATTCCTACCATTTTTGTTGCTACCTTTCTAACTTTCTACCTTTGTTTCTAACTTTCTAGATTTGTCCCTTTCTGCCTTTGTTTGTAACGTTGAAACTTTATACTCTTGTTTTTCTCCCCATTTTTACCTTTCTAACTTTGTTTGTTTCTAACACTCTACATTTCTAACTTTGTGCCTTTCTAGATTTGTTTTTTACTTTCTAACTTTTACCTTTCTAACTTTGTTTCTAACCTTCTTGTTAGAGAAGTTCCCTCAGGCCCAGAGGGAAGCCAAAGCATTAGGTGTGAATTAAAACCTTTGGACAAGCTGACATCCATGAAGCCACACCAAAATGAAATAGAAATACAGATTTTTAACTTTTAGTAGAAATATATGCTAGGTGCCTTAAACATGAAAAAGCTGTAGCAGAGATCTTAAACACAGCTCTTGCTGCAGCAGTGTTACCTTTTCACAGAATTCTTTACTTTAGACAAAATCTAGATAAAATTAGACTGTTTACATTTTTTAGATGGAGTGTTCACATAGTAAGAGCTGATAGAAACTGTATATGCAAATCTGTGTAATACAGATGTAACACTTGTGTGAGGCTTACGACTGTTAGAATTAGACCAGAATGGATTAAGAAAAAGAAAACTGGAATGGTGTGTTAGTCTTACTGGTCAATTAACAAATATAATCCACATTTCTGTAAGAAAAAATATAGTGTATGGAGCATATAGAAGAAGCTGGTTTTGCCTGCTGCTGCTGCTTGGCTTTATCATGTAACCCCATTCGAACTCTGCCTTCAAGACAGCTGTGAGACCGTGAAATAAAGAACTCAGCAGAACAGCAGCCTCCTCTGCTCTTTCACCCTGGTCCGAGAAGGAAGGGTACCCTGTCAAAGGCTCAACACCTTCTGCCTTTGTGACTTTGTTTCTAAATTTCTACCTTTCTAATTTTGTTTGTTTCTAATTTTTTTTTTGGTTTCTAACTTTGTTTGGTTTTAACTTTCTACCTTTAGAAATTTGTTTGTTTCTTGTATTTTACCTCTTTGTTTGTTTATAAATTTCTGTTGTTGTAACTTTAACTTTCTACTTTTAAAATTTCATTTGTTTTTAACTTTTTACCATTCCTCCCAGCGAGGGATGTGTGCAGAATACTAAAACCTGTTAAGTTCTTCATTTTTACATCTATAGGCAAATGCTACTGATTTAGATGTAAATTCATTTTGAAATAAGCCAGCCCTCTCTCTCTACTCTGTCGCATACAGGAATATAAGAAGCTGGGAATAGAGATCAGCAAGTTTTGCGGATAACGAGCCGGCGTTTTTCTGTAGGAAGGAAAGAAGCAAGTGCCTGGCCCCAGGAGCCGAGACGCTAGGGCTGCAGGAGCTGCAGAGCGCCCAGAGCCGGCTTTTCCCTCTGCTCTGTCCCTGCCCCGGGCTGAGCTGGGCGGCGCTGCTGCCGCCCGGTGCCGGCTGAGGCGAGAGGGCGGCGGCCTCGGTGGCTGCCGAGCGTGGCAAGGGCAAGGAGCGGGAGCGAGCGGGGCTGGGTCTGTCAGCGGAGGGGAGGGGCGAAGGGCGGTTCGGAGCGCCAAGGGACACGGCCGTGCGTGAGCGGGGCCAGAGCGGTGAAGAGGAGTGGGCGCCGTGCGGGGCGGCGACCGCGAGGAATGACAGGGCGGGGGGCGGCCCGGCGGGGCCGGTTTTGCCGGGCAGCAGAGGCGCGGTCGCAGCGCGACCCGGGCGGGGAGCACCGGGCGGGCGCGGTCGGAATCGAGCCGCCCGCGTGCCGCTCTCAAGGGGGCGGCTCGGAAAGGAAGGCGCAGTTCGGCACTCTCGGGACGGCGGTAAGTGACCTTGCAGAGGGTGGTTTACACTTCCGCCACACTCAAGATGGCGGACGCAATAGGCCCCTGCGAGAGGTGTCCCTGCCGATGCCTGCCGCCGGTCGCGGAGCAGTCGCCCGCCTTCGGCGCCGCTGACCCCACCAGCCGTGTCCTCGCACCGGGAAGCACCGCGGAAAATCGCGCGGAAAGCGCGGGGCCGGCGTCGGAGTCCGGGCCGGATTCAGGCAGCCGAAAAGACGCCCTTGTGAGGAGCGGCGGGGGCCCTTAAGTGTACCACACTAAAGATGGCGGCTGGACCGGAAGTGGCTTCTGCCAGCACCCAAGATGGCGGTGAAGGGCGGAAGTTTCGTCGCAGCCACACTAAAGATGGCGGCTCGACCGGAAGTGGCTTCTGCCAGCACCCA
>NW_024581008.1:0-1367 GCF_017639235.1 Corvus kubaryi
GGGAATTTGGGGCTCTTCCAGGGGGGATTTGGGATCTGATCGCAGGGAACGGGGCCAGCACAAGAGGGAACGGCCTCGAGCTGTGCCAGGGGAGGCTCAGGGTGGATATTTGGGAAAATCCCTCCTGGAAAGGGCGGCCAGGCCTTGGGAGGGGCTGCCCAGGGAAGCTTGGAGTGGCCATCCCTGGAGGATCCCTGGAGGGATCCCTGGAGGTTCCTCTGGGTCACCAGAGGGGATCAGGAACAGCTTGGCCTCGATGATCCTGGAGATCTTCTCCAAGCTGGGAATGGATGGAATCACGGAATGGTTTGGGTTGGAAGGACCTTAAAGATCCCTAATCCATGGGCAGGGACACCTCCCACCACCCCAGGTGCCTCCAACCTGGCCTTGGACACTCCCAGGGATGGGGCACCCACAGCTGCTCCGGGAATTCCATTCCCGCCCCTCCCTCCCTGCCCCTCCTGTCGCTCCGTGCGTGTCCCCCTCGCACATTCCCGCCTCTCCCCGTGCCCCACATTCCCGGCTTTTCCCCGCAGCATCCAGCGAGCAGCCGTGTGGATCCTGGAGAATTACTACCACGACTTCCCGGTCTACAACCCCGCCCTCCTCAACCTTCCAAAATCCGTCCTGTCCAAGAAAATGTCCGGCTTTAAGGTCTATTCCCTCGGCGAGGGTGAGATTCCCCCTTTTCCCTTGGCTTCTCCTCTCGTTCTCCTGCCGCTTTTCCATCCCCGTCCTGGCGTTCCCGTCCGGAATTTTTTGGGGGGAGCTCCGGGTGCTTTCTCCCACCTCATCCCTGCTCCGAACTGCCCCCCGCAGAGAATTCCACGAACAATTCCACGGGGCAGTCACGGGCGGTGATCGCGGCGGCGGCGCGGCGGCGCGACAACAGCCACAACGAGTTCTACTACGAGGAGGCCGAGCACGAGCGCCGGGTGCGGAAACGCCGCGCCAGGTACGGAAAATCCAGGGATTCCTCGCGTTGGGAATGCCGCGGCAAGCTCATGGCAGGTTTTCCATGAGGACGGGGAGCTCCCGGGGTCAGCTCCAGCTCGTCCCAAGGGTGGTTGTTGGGATGGATCTTCCACCAAGTTGGTTTGGGGGGAAGGTTGGGTTGTCTCATCCATTTCAGTGATCCCGCCAGATCCAAGGGGGTTTCCATCCCAGATCCACTGGATTTTCCATCCCAGATCCAAGGGGTTTTCCATCCCAGATCCAAGGGATTTTCCATCCCAAATCCAACGGGTTTTCCATCCCAGATCAAATGGGTTTTCCATCCCAAATCCAAGGGGGGTTCTGTCCCAAATCCTAGGGGTTTTTCATCCCAAATCCACTGGAGTTTCCATCATAAATCCAACGGGTTTTCC
>NW_024581008.1:1377-5722 GCF_017639235.1 Corvus kubaryi
CAAGGGGTTTTCCATCCCAAATCCAGGGATTTTCCATCCCAAATCCAGCGGGTTTTCCATCCTAAATCCAACGGGTTTTCCATCCCAAATCCACTGGAGTTTCCATCACAAATCCAATGGGTTTTCCATCCCAGATCCAAGGAGTTTTCCATCCCAGATCCAAGGGGTTTTCCATCCCAAATGCAAGGGGTTTTCCATCCCAAATCCAAGGGCTTTTCCATCCCAAATCCAAGGGCTTTTCCATCCCAAATCCATGGCTCTCCTGGCAGGCTGGTGGTGGCGGTGGAAGAGGCCTTCACCCACATCAAGCGGCTGCAGGAGGAGGACCAGAAGAACCCGCGGGAGATCATGGACCCGCGCGAGGCGGCCCAGGCCATCTTCGCCTCCATGGCCCGGGCCATGCAGAAGTACCTGAGGACCACCAAGCAGCAGCCCTACCACACCATGGAGAGCATCCTGCAGCACCTGGAGTTCTGCATCACCCACGACATGACCCCCAAGGTGGGCGGGGTTGTCCAAACGGGAGGATTTGGGTGGGATTTTTCCATTTGGGATCGTCCCATCGTTGGAGCGAGGTGGGGTTGGGGTCTTCTCCCAGGGAAATGAGGACGGGGTTGGAGCAGCAGGAGAAGGGAATGGAGAGTCCTGAGGGAGCAGGGGGGGCTCATCCCAGAGAAAAGGGGGATCCAGCGGGAATTTGGGGCTCTTCCAGGGGGGATTTGGGATCTGATCGCAGGGAATGGGGCCAGCACAAGAGGGAACAGCCTCGAGCTGTGCCAGGGGAGGCTCAGGGTGGATATTTGGGAAAATCCCTCCTGGAAAGGGCGGCCAGGTCTTGGGAGGGGCTGCCCAGGGAAGCTTGGAGTGGCCATCCCTGGAGGTGTCCGAGGGATCCCTGGACGTTGGAGCAGGTTTCCAGGGTGGGGTTGATCCCACCTCGGACTCAACGACCTTGGAGCTCTTTCCCAACCCCAACAATCCCAGGATCCAGCCACAAAAAATCCCCAGAGCAGCACCACGGAGCCGTTTTTTTCCACCTTCAGGCTCCAAAAAAAGCCTGGGCTGAGCCATCCGGAGGTGACATTCCTGTGTCCTTTCCCTCTCCCAAGGCCTTCCTGGAGCGGTACCTGACGGCCGGCCCCACCATCCAGTACCACAAGGACCGCTGGCTGGCCAAGCAGTGGACACTGGTCAGCGAGGAGCCGGTGACCAACGGTCTCAAGGACGGCGTGGTCTTCGTGCTCAAGCGCCAGGACTTCAGCCTGGTGGTGTCCACCAAGAAGATCCCCTTCTTCAAGCTCTCCGAGGAATTCGTGGACCCCAAGTCGCACAAGTTCATCATGAGGCTGCAGTCGGAGACCTCGGTGTGACCCGCACAGGGATTGGCTGGGATGGGACTTTTCCCGAATCCCTCCCACTCCGAAACTCCGAATTTGGCTCCTCTGGATCCCTCTGGCCCCGCGAGGCTGCGGAAAAACCGGGAAGCCGCTCCCGGCTCCGGCGCCTTCCTGGGATTGCACCCACTCGCCCATTTTGAGGTGGCTGAGCCCCTTTTCCTCCTCCTCCTCCTCCTCCTCCTCCTCCTCCTCCTTCTTCTTCCCGAAATCCGGATCCTTCGGAGCGTCTCCCCGGCACGGCGGCGGCGGTGCCGTAACTCAAGGGCTAATTCCAAGAATTCCCAACTTCCTTCTTCACCAGCGTCTCGGAGCAGCTCCGGGTCCCACGGACCTTCTGCTCCTGTCCATTTTCTCCTGGACAACTGTCCTGGCTCTGGCCTTAAACCACTGCCCGGCCCCGGGGCTGGGATTTCATCCCAAGGGAATTTTTTTCTGGGAGGGGGGGAAAGGGGAAGGATTTTGGAATCACCTCCAGGATCCGCGGCTGCTATGGAAAAGCTCCGTGGTGTATCCCAGGTTTCGGGAGCCTCCTCCTCTGCCGATGGGTTTTTAGGGAAAACGAGTGGAAATCTGATTTTTTGGAGGAGCTGAAGGTTGGATTGGGGTTTTTTAAGGTGGGATTTGCAGCTCCTCAGGGGATCCACGTCCCGAATCCCAGCGGCATCTCCGTGGGGGCTTCCCGGTGCCGTTGGAGCAATCCCGGATCCGTAACCCTGAGGAACTCCTGGAAGAGGTCAGCGAGGTCCTTAGGGAGCGTCCCTCGGTGAGGTGGCCCCGTGGCGATCCCACCGAATTCCCACCGGGATGCAAAAGGAGCTGGGTTTGCCTTCTCCTGATTTTTTTTGTTAATACCTCACGGATCGATTTGGAATTTTTTTTCCCCTTTTTTTCTTTTTCCCCGCTCCAGATTCCACCTCCAGCCTCGAGGGGTCGGAAGTGCCGGATTTCATTCCAGGGAGGCGTTTTGGGGTCGGATTTTGGGGTTGGTTTTGTCCTAAGCACTAAAAGAGGGGAGTTTGGAGCCGGGGGAGGCTTCCCCAGTAAGCACCAGTAGCAAAATGGGCGGATTCATCCCCATCCCAATTCCAGGAAATCCCCAATTTTTGGGGAACGTTTTTGGGGGGAACGTTTTTGGGGGGAACTTTTTTGGGGGGGAATTTCAACCCCCACCTGCTGCTCCCATCATTTTCCAGCCTTTTGGGGCCGAAGGATCCGGATTTCACCCCCCGATCCTTCGGCTCCGTCGGCGCTGCTGCCGCTGGGAGCCCATTTTGGGGCATTTTCCTGAAAAAAAAAAAGCGGCTGGATCTGCCTGGGCTGGGGGAGATTTTCCATCCGGGAATTCCGGGAGATAAAAAAATCCCTTTTTTTTTGGTTCTGTTTTTGGGCTTGGGTTTGGATTTCGTTTTCCCGCCGAGCTGAGACCTTTGTGCATGCGTGTAGAAAGTTGTAAAATGTCAAAGTAATGGTTTTTAATATATATAAAAAAAAGAAAAAGCTTGGATTTTCCCGGTTTTTTGCAGTGGATCGGAGCGTTCCGGCAGTGGTAGGAATTTTTTCTGTTGGTGTTCGGTTGTTTTTTGCTTTTGTTTTTGGTTTTTTTTTCATAGAGGAACTACAATTGTACAATTTTTTTTTTTTTTTTTAAATAAAATGAACCCGTTTTGGCTTTTTTTTTTAAATTTTAATTCCTTTTGGCTTGGGGGCTGTGAGGGCCGAGAGTTTGGGGGCTGTGGGGTCGAGGATTTGGGATTTATGGGGTAACAAGTTTGGGGTCTGTGGAGCCAAGGATTTGGGAATTTG
This sequence comes from Corvus kubaryi, assembly GCF_017639235.1. Classification (NCBI taxonomy): domain Eukaryota; kingdom Metazoa; phylum Chordata; class Aves; order Passeriformes; family Corvidae; genus Corvus; species Corvus kubaryi. The sequence goes on from NW_024581008.1 coordinate 4,578, forward strand.
GGGGGCGGATTTTGGAGTCTGTGGGGCCAAGGATTTGGAGTCTGTGGGGCCAAGGATTTGGGGTCTGTGGGGCCAAGGTGTGGGGTCTGTGGGGCCAACAGGATTTGGAATTTACAGGGCAGAATTTGGGGTTTGTGGAGCCGAGGATTTGGGGTCTCTGGGTTCGAGGTATGGCGTTTCTAAGGCCAAGGATTTGGGGGCTTTGCCACTAAAGTTTAGGGATCTACAGAACCAAACTTTTGGGATCTGTGGGGCCAAAAACTCGGGAATTTTGGGGCCGAGGATTTGGGGTGGATGCCCAACTCCTCCTGTGCTCATCCCACACCAGCCCCGACCCCTCAGGACCTGTCCTGGTTTTTAGGGTTGCCCCAAAAAAAATTCTTCTCTGAGCCCCTCGATCACCTGAGGAGCCCTGGGGGGTTTTTTTGGGGTGGGGGCTGGGTTATTCCACCCTTTTAGGGTTTTTTTCCCATCCACGAACCCCCAAACCTTCCCCTGCACCTCAAATCCCCCAGAACTGCCCCAAAACACGGGGGAAAAAATGACAGAGGCGGCTGCGTGTCCCGGCAGAGAAATTCCAAGGGTTTTTTGGGATAAAATCCCACTTTATTGTGTTGTTCCCGCCCTGTCCTCGCACAGGGGACACCGGCGGGACCTCGGAGTGGTCTGGAAGCCACTGGGCCGCCCCTGGGGGCCCTCAGGAGTCACCCGGGAGCGAGTCCAGCTGGGGAGGAGGAGAAGCGGGAGTTGGGAGGGGCTGGAATTGTCCCTTTATCCCAGGAATTGCCCCTTTATCCCAGGAATTCCCTTTCTTCTGGCACTCCCAGCGCTTGGGATGGCTCTGGCTGGCTGAAGGTGGTCTCGGATTGGTCCAGGCCTGGGGGGGTCTCGGGATCCTTCCTTTCCCTCTGGAAAAGAGGCAGGAATTCCATGGAGCGTCCTCGGGGTGGGATTGGAGGGGAAACTGAGGCACGGCGTTGGTCTGGGGTTGAGACCCAGCTTTGAGCCCTCCTAGACCCGGCTTTGAGCTCTCCCAGACCCAGCTTTGACCCTCCCAGACCCGGCTTTGACCCTCCCAGACCCGGCTTTGACCCTCCCAGACCCAGCTTTGACCCTCCCAGACCCGGCTTTGAGCCCTCCTAGAC
>NW_024581008.1:5732-7132 GCF_017639235.1 Corvus kubaryi
AGCCCTCCTAGACCCAGCTTTGACCCTCCCAGACCCGGCTTTGAGCCTCCCAGACCCAGCTTTGAGCCCTCCCAGGCCCGGCTCAGACCCTTCCCAATTCCCAGGAGAGTTTTTCCATCCCAGGCTCACCTGTAGGGCCGGGATTTTTGGGATGGGGTCCTGAACGGGGGTCTGGACCAGGGCTCCCAAATCTGCGCGGGAAGGGTTGGAATGAGGGCACTGAGAGCAGGGAATTCACGGGATTTTGGGATCATGGAATGGTTTGGGATGGGAGGAGCTTCCCATGGGAAGGGACATTCCCACTGTCCCAGGTGGCTCCAACCTGGAATTGGGCACTTCCAGGGATGGGGAATCCATGGAATGACCGGGGCCAGGATCCTGAATTTATCCCTAAAATCCCAACTAATCCAGCCCAGGGAATCCTGGAAAAGTTTGGGATGGAAGGACCTTAATGCCACCTCTGGATGTCCCCAATCCTTCAGGGGATGGGCTCGATCCCTTCGTCCACACCCCATTAGGAGAAAATACCCCGATAAAATAAAAATATCCCAATAAAAATGAATATCCCGATAAAATTGAATATCCCGATAAAACTGAATATCCCAATAAAATTGAATATCCCGATAAAATTGAATATCCCGATAAAATAAAATATCCCGACAAAAATGAATATCCCAATAAAATTGAATATCCCAATGAAATTGAATATCCCAATAAAATAAAATATCCCGATAAAATAAAATATCCCGATAAAAATGAATATCCCAATAAAATTGAGTATCCCGATAAAATTGAATATCCCAACGAAATTGAATATCCCGATAAAATAAAATATCCCGCTAAAATTGAATATCCCAATAAAATTGAATATCCCAATGAAATTGAATATCCCGGTACAATATCCCAGCATGATAAATTGCCCCGGTAAAAAGAAAACACCCCAAGAAAATACAATATCCCAATAAAAAAATCATCCCAGTGAAATCAAAATATCCCAATTAGAAAAAAAAATACCCCAATAAAACAAAATATCCCAGTAAAACCAGCATTCCCAGTAAAACCAACATTCCCAGTAAAACCAGTTGCCCCAGTACAACCCCAACCCCACACGGCTCACCTGAGGAGTCGCTGCCGCTCATGGCCCGGTCCTGGATCCCTGTGATCAGGACAGACCCAAAACCTGAATTTTCCACCCCAAATCCCCTTCGGGAAAACCCAAAATGGAGCTGCCGAGCGCCAGTTTGGGTTTGAAGTAGGGGAAAAACCCCAAAACCCCAAAATTTGTGGAAATTAGAGAGGGAAAGGGCAGAGGTGATGCCAGAAGAGACAAATTTGAGCTCGGAAGGGAAATTCGGGATGAATTTCAGGAATTTTAGGGCCAGAGCCGAGCAAGGGGCAGT
>NW_024581008.1:7142-10115 GCF_017639235.1 Corvus kubaryi
GCAGTGGCGACCCCAAAAGTGGCAAAATTGAGCTCAGATGGGAAATTCGGGATGAATTTCAGGAATTTTAGGGCCAGAGCTGAGCAAGGGGCAGTGGCGACCCCAAAAGTGGTGAATTTGAGCTCGGAAGGGAAATTCGGGATGAATTCGGGAATTTCAGAACCAGACCTGAGTGAGGAGAACCCCCTGGGGCCTGAGCTGTGACCAAAAGGGGCTTTTTTGGGGATCAGGATCCCCCTGATGGTGGCGCACCCCAAAAAGTGACATTTTGGGGGCATTTTGGGGGCACTTCTGGAGGTTTTGGGGTGCCGGGGGGGGCTCTGACCTTTGCCCTTGGTCTTCTGGTAGGTGACAAAGAGCACGAGCAGGGCCAGCAGCACGAAGAGCACGGGGGACCAGTAGCGGACTGGGACGCCCGAGGAGGTGCCTGTGGGAAAAGTGGGGACAGAGGTGGCCGGGCGGGGACGGGCACAGGGAAAGGGAGGGGGTCGGGATGTTCTGGGAGGGTGGCAGGTCCCCGGGAGGGTGGCAGGTCCCCAAGGGTGGTGGCAGGTCCTCGGGATGGTGACAAATCCCCCAGTGGTGGCACGTCCCCCGGCAGGTCGCCCAGGAGGGTGACACATCCCCCGTGAGGGTGACAGGTCCCCAAGGGTGGTGGAACATCCCCCAGGAGGGTGGCAGGTCCCCCAGGAGGGTGGCAGGTCCCCTAGGGATGGTGGCAGATCTTCTGAGAGGGTGACAAATCCCCCAGAGTGGTGGCACATCTTCCGGGAGGGTGACAGGTTCCCCAGAGTGGTGGCACATCCCCTAGGGATGGTGGCAGATCCCCAAGAATGGTGGCACCTCCTTGGGATGGTGACAAATCCCCCATGAGGGTGACAGGTCCCCCAGAGTGGTGGCACATCCCTGAGAGGGTGACATGTCCCCCAGAGTGGTGGCATGTCACCCAGGGGGGTGGCACATTCCCCAGGAGGGTGACAGGTCCCCAAGGGTGCTGACAGGTCCCCCAGGATGGTGCCACCTCCTTGGGATGGTGACAAATCCCCCAGAGTGGTGGCACCTCCCCGGCAGGTCCCCCAGGAGGGTGACACATCCCCCGTGAGGGTGACAGGTCCCCAAGGGTGGTGGAACATCCCCCAGGAGGGTGGCAGGTCCCCCAGAGTGGTGACAAGTCCCCTAGGGATGGTGGCAGATCCCCAAGAATGGTGGCACCTCCTCGGGATGGTGACAAATCCCCCAGAGTGGTGGCACATCTCCCGGCAGGTCCCCCAGGAGGGTGACACATCCCCCGTGAGGGTGACGGGTCCCCCAGGGTGCTGACAAATCCCCCAGAGTGGTGGCAGGCCCTCCAGGATGGTGTCACCTCCTTGGGATGGTGACACATCCCCCATGAGGGTGACAGGCCCCCAAGGGTGGTGACAAATCCCCCATGAGGGTGACAGGCCCCCAAGGGTGGTGGAACATCCCCTGTGAGGGTGGCAGGTCCCCAAAGGTTGTGACAAATCCCCCAGGAGGGTGACACACCCCTCCCGTGGAACTCACGGGTTTGGTTCCCCGCCGCTGTCACCGCGAGGTCCCCGCTCCAAGGAGGGCTCGTGGTGGCCCTCGGCCACGTCGTCACCGTTGTCCCCGCGTGCCCGGTGGCTGTGGTGGGGTGTCCCGGTGGCCCCGGGGGCTCCTCGGGCGGGGTGACGCTGCCATTGCCCGGCTCCTCTTCTTGGAAGCCGAGAGCTGGGAATGGGATTTGTCCGTTCTCCCCCGAAATCAGGGATCAGGAATGGGAACATGGAGCCCCGTGTCCCCTCAGGGGACGTGGGACAGAGTTTGGGGACATCAGCAGAGGGTGAAGGGTCAGGAGGGATTTCCCCAAAAGGAAATTTCGGAGGAGAGGAGAGTGAGGGGAAATCCTGGGAATTCCAAGGGGCTCAGGATCCAGGAATGGCTGGAGCTGTTCCAGGAGGGATTTGGGATAGAGATCCCGAAAATTCATCCCCCAGAGGGTTGTGGGGCACGGAACAGGGGATGGTCCCTGCCCCAAAAACTCCGGGAGGGTTTATTGGGATTTTGGGATGTCCTGCGCAGGGTTTGGGGTGGGATTGGATGATCCGGGTGGGTTTTTTCCAGCTCGGGATGTCCCACAGCTCTCCGCGGGGGCTGAACTCGAGCAGAGCCAAGCAGGGAATTATAAAATCCCAAAAAATATCCCGATTTGGGGCATGGAGCTGCGGGATGTGAGGTGGAAGGAGCCACCAGGATCCTCCAAGTCCCATTCGTGGCCATGCCAAGATCGCACCGCGATTAAAACCAACGGAACCCCCAAAAACGGTTCAAAAGCCCCTCCTGATCTGCATTGGGATGGATTTGGGGTGCTGGGAGACCCCAAAACCCTCCTGGGAACACAAACAAGGCTCAACAAAGCCGGGCTCAACCCAAACCTGAGCTTAACCCCCAGGGAACTCCCTAAAGGGATTTCCCTGAGCTGCCCCCGCTGCCTTCAGCCTCTTCCTCCTCCTCCTCCTCGCTCCAGCCCCACTCCCCGAGGCTCCCCCGGCCCCACTCACCGGCCCCAGAGCAGAGCAGGGCAAGGCAGAGCCCCCGAAAGCCACTCGGCCCCATCCTGCTGTGCCCATCCCCCTCCCGGCCCCCCCGAAACCTCCTCCTTCCCCTTTTTTACTCACAGGAAGCTTCAGTTGGGGCCCAAAGGTGCTGAAATTGGTAGAGGAACGGATAAAAATCATCCCCTGGAGTCATTTCTCCACCCCTGGAGTCATTTCTCCACCCCTGGAGTCATTTCCCCACCTCATAGAGTGATTTTTGCACCCCAGGGAGTCGTTGCTCCGTGGGAAGGGGCGGGGAAAGGGTTGGAGGTCTGGGCAAGGAGCGGGGCAACTTCAGCACTGCCCCAAATCCCCTCAGGACAATCCCCGGAGCCACCAGAGCTGTCCCAAACCCAATCCAAGGACAGAGGGAAGC
>NW_024581008.1:10125-15470 GCF_017639235.1 Corvus kubaryi
CCAGAGCTGTCCCAAACCCAATCCAAGGACAGAGGGAAGCTCCAGCATCGCCCCAAATCCCTTCGGGACAACCCCTGGAGTTGTTTAAATCCCAATCCAAGACAAGGGTTTCCAAGGACGGATTTGGAGCCACGTGAGCAAATCCCTCCTCTACAAAACCAGAATATCTTTTATTTGATCCGAGGTATCCAAAAACACCGAGACAACAGGAATTATCTGCACTAAGTCTGTTTTCATCCCAAGAAAGTGATTTGCAGGCAGGAAGGGAGCCGGGATGCGCCTGGAATTTGTATTCCAGAGGCTCCCGCAGCCAGGCGCTTCAAAGGCAGCTCCGGTTTCACCGTGAATAATTCACCGAGGCACGGACAAAGAGCAGCGGGAAGAGGCACGGCCGGGAAGAGAATTCCCAGGAGCGGCCGTGTCCAGAGGCATCGGAAAATCGAGGCCAGTTCGTGGTTCTGGGGCTCAGGCGCCGGTTCCGGGTGGATTTGGGGAGCAGGGAAGAGCCCCATGTCCCACGCTCAGGTCGCTGTCCCCAAATCCCAAAGGAATTCTGCATCCTGGCACCACTCCCGGAGATTCCTGCCGGGATTCCTGCCAGGATACTTGCCGGAATTCCTGCCGGGATTCCCTCTGTGATCACCAGATTCCTGCTGGGAATCCACCCAGCCCCAGCAGCTCGGCACAAATCCCTCACCCCACATCAAAACCCCACATCCAAACACATCGAAGTCGTGTCCCGTTCTCCCTCAAAGCCATCCCGAATCCCCGATCCCGAATCCCCGATCCCAAATCCCAGCCCTGCAGGGATTGGTGGGGCTGAGTTTTTCTGGGGGCAGGTGCAGCAAATTTTGGAAGGTCCTGGTGGTGGGGGAAGGGAGCAGGTGCTGAAACCACAACTCTGAGGTGAGATGGGGTGTAGGTTACAGGGTTCAGTCGGGAGATCTCTATAGTTTGATCTTGGGACACAGGCGGTTTATTGCAAAGGGCGTGGGTATAGGGGCACTGCTCAGAGCTGCCAGACTCAGCTCTGAGCAGGCCCAAGAGAGCAAGAGAGCAAGCGGGTAAGAGAGAGAGAGAGAGAGAGAGTGTAAGAGCAAGGAGAGTGAAGAAGAAGTAGTAAGAATAAGAGCAAGAGTGGAAGTAAGAGCAAGAGTAAGAGCAAGAGTAGAAGTGGAAGTAAGGAATGTCTGAAGTCCTGGTTACAATACAATAAATCATCTTCTGCACTGAATATTCTAATTGTCACTAACCAATCTAATACAAGATACAAATCCTATAGCATTTACATACAGCCTATAAGAGTTCTTATATTACCATAGAGTGTTACATCTTAACTTCTAAAAACTACTCTTTGGACCCCTTCTGCTGAGCTAGTAGGGTCTGCTCTGACCCTTGGACCTGCCTGCAAGCAGAGGGTATTGTTCAATCAAGAGGGAATTACCTTCAGTCGGCCATACCATTGTTTTCCAGTTGTTCAGTAACTAAGATTTGGTATTTCAAAAGTGGCTTTCATTTCGATGTTGCCTGTAGTTTTCATATTCCCAAAATCTTTTGTCAGGCAATCATATTTATAAGGCTTTCCTGTTTCATCTTCCCCAACAATGGGGGAAGGTTCTTGTGGTTCTTGCTTCAGCTGCCTGGCATTATTTTCGTTTTCCGTAAGACAAGCAAGAAGCTTCAAAAACGAAGCAGAACAGGGGAAAAAAATCATTTCTAAAAAAAAATCCTGCAAGGATTCCTTGAAAAAAAGGGTTTTCCACATTAAAAGGAACTGGTTTGGAGGCGCCATCCCTGGAGGTGTCCAAGGAACCTCTAGACCTTGCTCTGAGTGGCCAGGACTGGTCCCAGGCTGGAACTGATGGTCCTGGAGCGATTTTACAACTTCAGGAATTCTGGGGTTCCATGAAAAAACCCTTTTAAGAGGCTCCTCCAGCCCGTCCGGCCATCCCGAGGCTCGGCCCCGAATCCTTGCGGCGTGTGCAGAGCTCTGGTCTGGAATCCCGGTGGGAGAGGGTGGGAAAAGGAGCCCGAACCCCGTGGAGCTGCCAAAATCGAGGGGAAAGATCCCAAAGGGCTCCAAATGCTCCCTGAAATCACGAACTGAGGCTGCCCAGGGGAGATCCGAGGCAGCAGCGATGAGGAGGGAAAGGGAGATCCCTGGGAGGATGAGATCCATGAGATCCTGTCTGAAGCGGGATCGTGGATGCCGGAGCCTTTCCAGAGTCACGTTGTGGGGTCCATCTGTGTGACCGAGGAGTGGAGACCCTTAAAACCAGCTCCAGACTCTTAAAACCAGCTCCAGACCCTTAAAACCAGCTCCAGGTCCTTCTAGACCAGCTCCAGGTCCTCCTAGACCAGCTCCAGGAGGCTCGCTGTGGCATTTTCCTCCTTCCCATCGCCCGCCTGCGATGACAAACGGACACAGGCTCGGTTTGGGATCGTGGGGGCTGATCCCACCCTTGGAGAGGGATCCCTGGATCTGTGGGAAGGCTCTGGATCTCTCTGTCCCTGTCCCCAGCTCCAGGAGTTCCATCTCCCACCCTGGGCTCTCCCAGCTCACCTGACCCGGACGCTTGACCAGGGAATAAATGGTTGAGGAGGATTCCGGGGCCTCTGTTGGTTTGGCTTTAATTCCATTCGGGATGCGCTGGGGGAAAAGGGTTTTAGCAGCATTTTAGGGCTTGGTGTTGGAAAAGAGATCCCAAATCCCAAGACCCCTCAAAGATCCCCCTCTGGAAGCGTTGCCCCATCCCAATGCCAGGTTGGCACATCCCAGGATAGTGGGAATTGTCCCTGCCCATGGAATGGGATGATTTTAAGGTCCTTCCCAACCCCCCAAAAATCCCATCATCCTCTGATCCCTCCCTTTGGAAGGGCAGCCAAGTTTTTGGGGGTGGACACAGAGTTTTGGGGACACCCCAGGAAGTTCAGGTGCCCTTGGGCCACCCCAGCTGTGGCACATCCCCCTTGGAATTCCCGAAAGGAACCAGCTGGCCCAGCCAGGGATTGTCCAGCTGCACCCACCGTGTCCCCAGGGTGTCCCCAGGGTGTCCCCAGGGTGTCCCCAGGGTGCCCGCAGGGACTGCGGAGGGGACGGGGATCCCCAGGCTCACCTGCTGGGAAGGGCCCACCTCGGCGTACATGGTCATGTCATCGACTGTGTTCACTGAAATGGGGGAAAAAATCAGGAATTTGGGGAGTTTGGGATGCAGGGAATCCCCCTGGATGCTCCTGGCCGGGGCGTGGGGGGAATCCCAACCTCAGGAGTGCAAGCTCAGGTGAAACCTTGACCCCAAAGGCCCTCGGAGCTGCTGGATTTGGGAATTGCTCCTCATCCCACCCTCCCTGGTCGCTGTAGGATTGGGATGCGCTTCCAGCACCAAGGACAGGGGAAATCCACTTTTTTTGGTTTAAATCCCAAATCCCAGGACAAAATCCGTTTGTTTCTCCTTCATGTGAAGCCCTCATTGCTCGTGGAACAGAGGCGGGGGAAAAGGGGATTTAAACCCTTTAAAATCCCATTTTTGGGTCCAAATCTCCCATTGGAAGCGCTGTGCCAGGCGGGTTTGCCCACAGCTGCCTCCGGAAAACTCGGATCCAAATTCTCATCCAAGAGGAGCCTGCGCTGAGCCAGACCCGAAATCCCACCCGGACACATCCAGGGGCAAAACAGGAGACGGGAGATTTGTTCCAGCTCACGGAAACAACAAAATACGGATAAAAACCACCTCGGGGACATCTCGGCAGTGAGGGAATGGCAGAGAACTGCCCCAAAATCCCACCTGTGTTCATCGTCTTCTCCTTGGAGAGATGGGATTTCCTCCAGCCTGGGGGAGAAGCGACACCGAGTCAGTAGCAGCCCCAAATCCACTCCAAATCCACCCCAAATCCACCCCAAATCTGCCCCAAATCAGTGCCCCCCTCCCAGGTCCCACCTCCTGCTCCCCAGGGCTCCAGGGCTGGTTTTCCATGCAGGAATGAGCTCACCGTTGAATTTACAGAGGAGCACAAAGAGGACAACTGATAAAAACACGATTCCAAGGCTGGCTCCGACCCCAATCCCGGTCCGGGCGCCAGAGTGGGCATCTGGAAAGGGAAGAAGATCCAGTGGTAACATCCCCAAATAAATCTGGTTCTTCCTGGCATCGAGGCAGACGGAACCTGGCCCCAAATCCCTCCCTGGATCCCTCATTCCAGAAGATCTTGGACGAGGACGAGCGGCTTTGCGGAAGCAGCGGCGGGAGAATCCCAGAATCCCAAAATCCCAGAATCCCAAGATCCCAGAATCCCAAGATCCCAGAATCCCAGAATGGCTGGGTTGGAAGGAACCTCTGGAGATCTCCCAGTCCTGCCAGGACAGGAGCACCCAGGTCTCTTGGGGAGATTTGGGATGGGTGGGATATTTCTGCGGATCGATGGGATTCCATGAACACGGATGGACTCGGTGCTCCCATCCCAAACTCTGGGGGGACTCCTGCCCTCCCGAAATCCCCCAGGGGACAGAGCCAGCCCGGGGGTGCTGAGGGCACTGCCCGGAGAGGCCCAACATTCCCTGGAAAGGGTTTTGGGAGGAGCTGGAGGGTGCTGGGCTCAGGCTCCCCAATCCCCCTCCCCGGCCACACATGGAAAAGCTGCCCCGGGCACACGGGGACGCCTGGGGACGCTCGGGAGCGCAGCTGGACATGGACAGGGGGTGGCAGCTCACCGGGGCCGGGAGGGTGCGTGGCGTTTTCTGGCGAGGGGAGAAAACAGGGAGAGAGGTCAGCGCTTCCCTCTGCATCCCGAGCCACCGCTCCGGGGAAAAGCTGGAGCCCCGGAGAGTGGGATCAGCCCATCCCACCCCATCCCAATCCCATCCCAATCCCATCCCAATCCCAAACCTTCCCACAGCTCTCACCTTCACAGAGGCCACCAGGTGCCACCACGGTGACGTTCCGGCTGCTGACGGGGTTCCGTGCCGTGCACGTCAGTGACTCCGGCTCGTTCCAGGGTGATTCATTCACCACCAGCACCGTGGGCCCCTCATCCCACGGCTGTTCCCCCTTGCTCCAGAGGTAGGAGATGCTCCCAAGGCCGGTGCCGGGCACGGAGCAGCGCAGGGAGAAGCGGCAGCTCCCGGCCGAGCAGTTCCGGTCCTCGCAGGTCACCGTGGGCTCTGCCAGCTCCCCTGGGGACAGGGGCAGACGAGAGTGTCAGGAAACCCCTTTGAGCAGAACAAACCCCAAAAGCAGCACTAGAAGCACCTACCGTACACGCGTAGGGTGAACGTGGATGTTTTCCCATTGATCTTTACCGAGTAGATCCCGGCGTCCTCCAAGCTCAGCTGGGAGATGCTGAGTGCG
>NW_024581008.1:15480-20251 GCF_017639235.1 Corvus kubaryi
CGCACTCAGCATCTCCCAGCTGAGCTTGGAGGACGCCGGGATCTACTCGGTAAAGATCAATGGGAAAACATCCACGTTCACCCTACGCGTGTACGGTAGGTGCTTCTAGTGCTGCTTTTGGGGTTTGTTCTGCTCAAAGGGGTTTCCTGACACTCTCGTCTGCCCCTGTCCCCAGGGGAGCTGGCAGAGCCCACGGTGACCTGCGAGGACCGGAACTGCTCGGCCGGGAGCTGCCGCTTCTCCCTGCGCTGCTCCGTGCCCGGCACCGGCCTCGGGAGCATCTCCTACCTCTGGAGCAAGGGGGAACAGCCGTGGGATGAGGGGCCCACGGTGCTGGTGGTGAATGAATCACCCTGGAACGAGCCGGAGTCACTGACGTGCACGGCACGGAACCCCGTCAGCAGCCGGAACGTCACCGTGGTGGCACCTGGTGGCCTCTGTGAAGGTGAGAGCTGTGGGAAGGTTTGGGATTGGGATGGGATTGGGATGGGATTGGGATGGGGTGGGATGGGCTGATCCCACTCTCCGGGGCTCCAGCTTTTCCCCGGAGCGGTGGCTCGGGATGCAGAGGGAAGCGCTGACCTCTCTCCCTGTTTTCTCCCCTCGCCAGAAAACGCCACGCACCCTCCCGGCCCCGGTGAGCTGCCACCCCCTGTCCATGTCCAGCTGCGCTCCCGAGCGTCCCCAGGCGTCCCCGTGTGCCCGGGGCAGCTTTTCCATGTGTGGCCGGGGAGGGGGATTGGGGAGCCTGAGCCCAGCACCCTCCAGCTCCTCCCAAAACCCTTTCCAGGGAATGTTGGGCCTCTCCGGGCAGTGCCCTCAGCACCCCCGGGCTGGCTCTGTCCCCTGGGGGATTTCGGGAGGGCAGGAGTCCCCCCGAGTTTGGGATGGGAGCACCGAGTCCATCCGTGCCCCAGAGCCAAGGTGGGTGTGGGAATGTGGGTTCCTCACGGGCTTTGCTCCCCAAAAAGCCCCCCGAGGTCCCTGGAGGGCAAAGAGGCATCGGCCAAGGGCCGTGCCCGGGAGGGGCCGGGCCGGGATTCTCTGGGTGCTGCTTCCACAAAGCCGCTCGTCCTCGGGCAGCCCTGGCTCGGAGCGAGTTCTCCTGGAATGAGGGATCAGGGAGGGATTTGGGGCCGGGTTCCCTCTGTCCCCATGCCAGGAAGAGCCAGGTTTATTTTGGGATGTGATCCATGGACTTCTTCTCTCTCCAGAGCCGCACCTCGGCAGCCTGGGCAGGGTCGTGGCCGTGGCCGTGGCCGAAGCCGCGGTGCTTTCCTCGATTTTCCTCCTGTTCCACTGCAGAGGCCAACGAGGAGCTCGACTCAGCAGCTCAGGGGGTTAATCCTGGGCTGTTCCAGGGTGATGGAATGTGGGGCTTTCCCACCATTTTCGAGGCACAAGGATGAGCCTGAGCTGCCCTTCCCCGGGCAAATATTTTGGTTCCTCTTCCCCCAAATCCAGGCCCAGCCTGGGAAGTTCCCCCAGAATCCCATCCCAAAACGTTTTATTCCCAATTTATTTTCCTTCCCCTCCGTCACAATCCACGAGCTCGGAGCTGCGGACACCTGAGACGTTTTGGGGTTATAAAATCGCCAGAATTGGGGCAGGGTTGGATTGCTCAGCCCTGGCCCCTCAGCATTCCCACACTGGATATTCCCGCAGGGAATCAGGGCAGGGGGTGGCCAGGCCCCCTCTCAGCCCTAAATTCAGCTTTAATTCCACCAGGGACAACCTCACCTGTTCCCATAAAATCTGTGGGAAAGGATGGGAATGGGGAAGTCCGATGGGACGTGGCTTCTCCCACAGAGGGGTTGCTGAAATTCCTCACTCCTTGGGCCAAAATCATTCATTTCACTCATTCCAGAGCTCAAAAAATAAAACCAACTTCTCATTTTTCCACTTTGAAGTCCCCGTGGGCTCCCTTGGGGAATCAGGACCACGGGATGAGATCCCGGAGTGAAATTCCACAGGAATGAGGTCCGAGTCCAAATCCGCTCCTAGACGCCTTTCCCGGGGCCGCAGGAGCGGGAATGACCCTTCCCGTCAGGATCCTCCCTCCTTCCCAGCTCCGAGGTGGATCCAGAGCCTCTCTCCCTTCTCCCACCGCTCCAGGATCCCGCTGGAATTCCTCCCCCACACCCAGGGGAGGTTCCTTGCCCATGTCCAAGCCCTTGCTTGACCATCCCACACCGCTCCGGCCACCGCGCCGGACACGCCGCCCACTCCGGAGAGTTTTTCCCCCGATTCCTCAGGGATTCCCAAGGGATCCCCAAGGGATTCCCCAGGGATCAGCGGGAGAATCCGGCCAGGAACGCAGATCCCAGAGAAGCTCAGGCCACGGGAAGAGTCACGCTGGCATAAACCGTCGTGGGCTCCTTGGAGAGGACAAAAATGTGGGGTGGCCAAAGGGCTCAGCGAGGTGGCCTGGCCAGGCAGCGCCCCACAGGTGGGGGCTGGGGACAGTCCCCCTTACCTGGGACAGCGGGGAGTGTCCCCGCGGGGTTGGGGACCCTGCCGGGGACCGGGGGGCTCCGTCGGGGGCCGGGGGTGGCCCGGTGGCCACGGCGTAGATGGTGGTGCAGGAGGAGGAGGCGGCGATGGGGACGGTCCCTTTGGGCTTCTGAGGGAGGGGACAAAGGGTGGGCAACGAGCCCGGGGTCCCCACGGGGCCAGCCCGGCCCTGCCGCCACCTTTTCCTGCCCGGTTTGGGGCTTGGAAAAGGGGCAAAACCCCGGAGTTTGTCCCCAAAGGCACCGCGGGACGTTGAGGGCTCGGCAAGTTGTGTCACGCGGCCTTATTCCCAGAGATTCCCAAATTTCCGGGGACCAGGGGCGGCAGGGGTGGGTGGCCGCCCCACAATGTCACCCTCTCCCTTTTTCCCCCCTTGCTCCCCTTGCTTTTTTCCCCCTTTATCCCTTTTTTTCTCTTTTTCCCCTTTTTTCCCCCTTTTTCCTCCCTTTTTCCCCCCTTTTCCCCTTTTTCCCCCTTTTTCCCCCCTTTTCCCCCTTTTCTCCTTTTAGCACCTTTTTTTCCTCCTTTCTTCCCCCTTTTTCACCTTTTTCACCTTGTTCCTCCTTTACACCTTTTCCCCTTTTTCACCTTTTCCCCTTCTTCCCCTTTTCCCTCTTTTTCCACCATTTTCCCTTTTCCCTCTTTTTCCCCCTTTTCCCCCATTTTTCCCTTCTTTCCCTCTTTTCCCCCTTTTTCCCCTGCACTTTCTTCTCCCTTTTCCCCCTATTTCCCCCCCTTTCTTCCCCCTTTTCCCCCCCATCCCATTTTTCCCCATTTTCCCCATTTGTCCCCGTTTTTCCCAGCTCACCTGCACCCTCTGCACCTGGGCGTAGATGGTGGGGCTGGTGCTGGCCGGAGTGACCTGGGAGTGGTCCGGGACTGGCCAGGAGGGGTTCTGGTCACCTGTGGGGGGGTCACACAATCCCGGGATCATCCAGGTTGGGAAAGAATTCCAAGGTCATCATATCTGGCCTGTGTCCGTTTGCCCCTGGACACCCAGCCCAAATCCCGGGATCCCTCGGACACCTCCAGGGATGGCCACTCCAACCCTCCCTGGGCAGCCCCTCCCAAGGCCTGGCCGCCCTTTCCAGGAGGGATTTTCCCAAATATCCACCCTGAGCCTCCCCTGGCACAGCTCGAGGCCGTTCCCTCTTGTGCTGGCCCCGTTCCCTGCGATCAGATCCCAAATCCCCCCTGGAAGAGCCCCAAATTCCCGCTGGATCCCCCTTTTCTCCAGGATGAACCCCCACAGCTCCCTCAGGAATTCTCCTTTTAGGATTCACTCTCCAAGTCTGGAATGGGCTGGGAGCTGGAAGGGGATCCCAAAGATCCCAAGCCCAAAGATCCCAATCCCAATTCCAGCCACACCCAGTCCCTCGGGGATGACCAGCTCCGTGGCCAGAGGGTTTCCGGCTCATTTGGTCATTTCTGGGAATTTGGACATTTCTGGGAATTGGCCTCCACCCGAGGAATGGGAAAAGATTCTCCTCCCTCCAGTTTTTGGGTTAGGATCATCCAATTCCCGTTGGGATCGTGGCAGATGGTTGTGGACACCCATCCCCATGGGAAAGGAATCCATTTCCATTTTTTAATTTTTCTCCTGGTTTTTAAGCCATTTTTTCCCCCCTTCTTTTTACCCTTGGAGAAAACCACATTTTTCTCCTTCCCAAGGGTCGGGATAATCCATTCCAAGGTTTTTGACCCTTTCAGGAGGAATTCTTTTCCTGGAAAGAGCAGTCAGGCCTTGGAAGGGGCGTTTGGAGGTGTCCGAGGAACCACCGGACACTGGGCGGTGCCCAGGTGGGGACTGGCCACAGGTTGGACTCGACGACCTTGGAGCTCTTTCCCAACCTCAGGGATTTTGGGAATCAGCCCTCGGGGACCCCCACCCATCCCAGGAACCCCCCAAACTCACGTTTGGCCAAGTGGGTGGCCCTGAAGATGACGATGGCCACGAAGACGATGGCGATGACGGCACCGAGCCCCACCAGCAGCACGCAGAGCTCCGTCCTCAGCCCGGGGTCACCTGGGGCGGGAGGGGACACGCGGGGAGGTGGCCACGGGTCAGCCAGAGCCCGGGGTCACCTGGCACCCCATGCGGGTGGGTTTTGTCACCTGGCACCCCATGCGGGTGGGTTTTGTCACCTGGCACCCCATGGGGGTGGGTTTTGTCACCTGGCACCTGATTTGGGGTGGGTTTTGTCACCTGGCACCTCATTTGGGGGTGGGTTTTTGTCACCTCTGTCCCCTAATTTCG
>NW_024581008.1:20261-23119 GCF_017639235.1 Corvus kubaryi
TGAATCTGATGTTTGTCACCTCATCACCTGATTTTGGGTCTAAATTTGTCACCTGTCACCTGATTTTGGGTCTAGATTTGTCACCTCATCACCTGATTTTGGGTCTAGATTTTGTCACCTCATCACCTGATTTTGGGGCTGAATTTTTCACCTCTGTCATCTGATTTGGGGATGGATTTTTGTCACCTCTGTCACCTGATTTTGGGCTTGATCTGCGGTAGAACAGGAAACAAAGGGCCGGAAATGCCTCTCTGAGCTCTCTTTATTTGCCTTTTTTGCAGCTAAAACCCTGCTGGGGGCTGGATTTGGGGTCAGGAAAAAAAAACCCTAAAAATCTCCCCGATGGCTTTAAGGGAGGCTTGAGGGACGGAAATATTTCGAATATCCACGGAAATATCTCCAATATCCATAAAAATCTCTCGTCTAAAGGGGGATCCCATCGATCCATAGAAATATCTCGAATATCCAAATTTCTCAAATATCCAAATCTCTCAAATTCCCACCCAAATCCCGCAAATTCCCACCCAAATCCCCCCAAGGGATCTCAGGATGATCCCAGCCATTCCCAGTGCTCCCAGCACAGGCCCAGGAGCGACGACCCCAAACCCAACCCCAAGGAATTCCCGCTCTTCCCATGGAGTCTCCCCCTCTGGAGCCATCCCAACCCCCCCGGCCGTGTTCCCGTGTCCCCTGTTCCGGGTGACATCTCCAGAGGTCCCTTCCCACCCCACAATCCCAGGATTCTGGGATTCCAGGATTCTGGGATTCCGGGGTTCTGGGATTCTGGGATTCTGGAATTCTGGAATTCTGGGATTCCGGGGTTCTGGGATTCTGGGGTTCTGGGATTCTGGAATTCTGGGATTCCGGGGTTCTGGGATTCTCGGATTTTGGGATTCCAGGATTCTGGGATTCTGGGGTTCCGGGGTTCTGGGGTTCTGGGATTCTGGGGTTCTGGGATTCCATGATTCTGGGATTCTGGGATTCCAGGATTCTGGGATTCTGGGATTTGGGGATTCTGGGATTCCGGGGTTCTGGGGTTCTGGGATTCTGGAATTCTGAGATTCCATGATTCTGGGATTCCATGATTCCGGGATTCTGGGATTCTGGGATTTTGGGATTCTGGGATTTTGGGGATTTTGGGATTCCATGATTCTGGGATTCTGGGATTCCGTGATTCTGGGATTTTGGGATTCCGGGACCTACCGGGCTGCTCGGAGCCGCACTGGGAAGAGTTGAAGGCCACATCCCGGCTGCTCACGGGATTCCTGGCAGTGCAGACGCATCCGAAGCTCGCGCTCCGCAGGGAATAGGAGAGGTTCAGGAAGCTGCCGTTGCCGGAGCAGATCCCCCAGGTCCCATTGTCCCGACTGTCCCAGCTGTAGGAAACCTCATCGCCCCGCTCCGAGGTGCAGAGGAGGGTGAGGGAGCAGCTGCCGTTGGACAACTCCTGATGGAGGATCCGGATGCTGGGATCGGCCACCGGCTCTGGAAGAAGATGGGAATTCCAGGATTTGGTGGACATCAGGGTGGGCGTTTCCCACCCCCTTGACCACCACCCAACTCCCAAACCTGCTCCCAAAAAGCCAGGAGCATCCAGAAAAAAAGCCAGGAACATCCAGGAAAATACCAGGAAATTCCAGGAAAAGGCTGGGAATATCCAACAAAAAGCCAGGATATTCCAGCAAAAAATGCTGGGATCAGCCTCCAGCTCTGGAAAAAGGGAGAGATGGCAATTCCAGGATTTTCTGGATATCAACGAGGGCATTTTCCATCTCCTTGACCACCACCCACCTCCCAGACCTGCTCCCAAAAAGCCAGAATTGTCCAGGAAAAAGCCGGGAACATCCAGGAAAAAGCCGGGATCATCCATCACGGCGATTCCCAAAGGATTCTTTACCGAACACTTCCAGCTGGATCTGCCAGACCTCCTCCACCGACCCCTTGCTGACGCTGTACTCGTAGAGCTGCCCGTCCTCCCGGCTGGTGTTGAGGATTTCCAGGGAAAAGTCCAGCGTGTGGAAGCGCATCCGCCCCGGCTCGAACTCCGTGTAATTCCCGCCGGAAAACTTCAGCAGGAATTTCTTCCTCTGCGGCTCCTCTGTGGATCTTTTCCAGGAGGCTTCCCCGAAGTCCAGGGTGTGTTCCTGGAGTTGGCGCGGGATCCGCAGGAGCGTTGCCTTTCCCAAGGTTCCCAGCACCTTTTCCCTAGCTCCGATCCCTGGGAAGAGAGGAGGGAGAAGGGTTGAGGCTCACAGGGATCATCCCCCTCCCAATCCAGAGGAAATCCTCTGGGATCAAGGCAGGGATGATGCTGGATCCATTCTGGTGATCCACAGGATCCCCAGATCCAAGGGAGAGACCCCAAACCCAAGGGAGAGACCCCAAACCCAAGGGAGAGACCTCAGATCCAAAGAAGAGACCCCAAATCCAAAGCAGAGACCCCAAACCCAAAGGAGAGACCTCAAATCCAAGGGAGAGACCCCAAATCCAAGGGAGAGACCCCAAATCCAAGGGGGAGAGACCCCAAACACAAAGGAGAGACCTCAAATCCAAAGCAGAGATCTCAAATCCAAAGAAGAGACCCCAAATCCAAAGGAGAGACCCCAAATCCAAAGGAGAGACCTCAAATCCAAGGGAGAGACCCCAAATCCAAGGGGGAAAGACCCCAAATCCAAGGGGGAAAGACCCCAAATCCAAGGGGGAGAGACCCCAAATCCAAGGGAGAGACCCCAAATCCAAAGGGGAAAGACCCCAAATCCAAGGGCGTCTCCCCCAGCCTCGCTCCAGCAGCTCCAGGTTCTTCCAGAACTGGGGACAGAATTCCAGGTCCCTCCTGCATCCCTCAAGCTCCTCAAAAT
>NW_024581008.1:23219-33957 GCF_017639235.1 Corvus kubaryi
CCCTCCTGCATCCCTCAAGCTCCTCAAAATCCCAAGCTTCCGTGGGATTTTCCTCGCAGGAGCCGCAGGAGGGGTAAAAGGATTTTTCCAGGTGGAATTTCCTCCTGGAAAGGGCGGCCAGGCCTTGGAAGGGGCTCAGGGAGGGTTGGAGGTGTCCGAGGGACCCCTGGGTGCTGCTCTGGGTGACCCGGTTGGATTCTATGACCTTGGAATTCTTTCCCAGCTTCAAGAATTCCGGAATTCCGGGAAGCGCGGCCACCTGGGAGCGGGCTCGGGGATAAATCCCCCATTTTCCTCCTGGCTGAGGTGGTCCCAGGTTGTTTTTTTGGAAAAACATTTTTGAGGGGTTTCATCTCCCACACCCCCGGATTCCCAGGGGAGGATTTTCCCCCCGGAAACACCTTTGTTGTTTTTATTCCAAGGCGATGATTCAGATTTTCCTCGATTCAGATTTTCCTCGATTCAGATTTTCCTTGATTCAGATTTTTCCTTCGTTTCTGGGCAAACAACTTTTGTTTTTGTAGGAAACTGTGGGAGGAGCAGGAGGAGGAGGAGGAGGAGGAGGGGGAGGAGGCAAATCCGGAGCTCCCAAGAGCAGGGAAGGGTCCCCGTTGTGCCACCCCCACTTTTCCCAAAGTGTTTTTTCCATCAGTTTCACCCCGGAAAGGAAAGGAAAAAGGAAAAAACGGAAAAAGGGAAAAGGAAAAAACTGAAAAAGGGAAAAAGAAAAAGGAAGAAGGAAGAAGGAAAAAGGAAGACGGAAGAAGGAAGAAGGAAAAGGGAAAGAATCTCCCACTGGTGGATCCTGGAATTTCAGCTGGAAGCCTGGAGGGAATTTTGGCTCTCCAGACCCCCCCAAAACCAAGGATTGACCCCATTTTCATGGATTTGTCCCATGATCCTCAAGGTCATTCCAACCCAAACCATTCCGTGATTTTATTCCTTGGGAACCATCTCCCCGCCCTTGGATTTGAGCCGATCCACCGGGAATCTTCCTCTGGAGGACCCCAAATCCCTCTGGCACGGAATTAGTTCCTCAGGGCTCTTAAAACCCCACTAAAATTTGCCCAAATTCTTCACTTTTCCAGCTGAATTTTTTCCATCACTTTTTACCCCTCCTCCTTCTCGGAGAGTTTTAGGGATGCTCCTCACATCCCACCCGGAGCTCCTCCACCCCAAAGTCCTAAACCCCTTCAGAGCCCGCCAAAAACCCCCAAAATCCAGGAAAATCCACCCAAAAAAAAAAAACAACCCCAAAATCCAGGAGGAAAACCGACGTACCCCAAAGAGCTCCGAGGGCGAGGAGCAGCCGGAGCCAAGCGCCGGAGCCCATCCCGGGATCACGGAGCCTCCACCACTCCAGGGCTCAAACCAGGTGGTGACAGGAGGATCTTCAGCCCTGGGCCTCTCATTTCCTGTTGTTCTGCAGCTGAATGAGTCGAATCTTTGCCTTTTATTCCCTTCGGTCGGAAATTATTCAAAGCGCGAGGTTGTGCCTCGGCCCCACAGAGCTGCAGAAAGAAGCAGCAAATGGATTTCTTTTTCTGCCAGAGTCGCCTCATCCTGTGGAGGGTCCTCAAACGGCTCCGAAAAGAAGAGGAAAAATCCAGTTTTGAAGGAATTTCCGGGATTTTTCCAGCTCCGGGGAGGTGGAAGCTTCAAAGCGATCCCGCTAAAGGACGTGGGCAGCTTCTCGGCCGTGTGGGAGCATCCCAAAAGCTGCTCCGTCCCCCCAAAAGCTGCTCCGCCCCACCCCCCAGGGGTGGGTAAACCCCAAATTTCCCAGGAATCTCCCAGCTTGGAGCTCCGCGGGATCCGCAGCGAGGAGGAGGAGGATGGGAGGTCCCCAAAAACTCACCTGGGAGAAGCCAGATGCTCGTTCTCGGTGAATTTGGGTGATTTTGGGATCCGATGGGGATGGGGATGGTCCTTCCTGGATGGCTGGGAATGAGCTGGGAAAATTCAGTCGTGGATCTGCTGCTGGAAAATCTTGGGTTTAGTGGAGGAGCTTCGAAATCTGAGGTTTTTTGCCTTTTTCTTTCTCCGGATTTCGCCACTTTTTCCCAATTGTCCGAGTGTGGAGAGGGAATTCCAGAATTCCTGAGGCTGGAGAAGAGCTCCGGGATCAAAGAACCCAAGCCGTGCCTGAACCCCGCTTTGTCACCATCCAGTTGTTCCTTGGACACCTCCAGGGATGGAAACTCCAGGATTTTAACCCAAATCCAACCTCAGGGAATCCCAGGATGAGCTCACATCCCGCTGCTTCCCAGACGAGCCCAGCTCGGAGTTTTCCAAGAGGTTTTGCTGCCGGGAAATGATTTTTGAATACTAAAAAAACCCGAAACCACCCAAAAAAACCCACCCGGAACATCCTGTGAGGCTCCTCCCCCCTGCTCAGAAAGCACCTGATGAGGTAAAAAACCCAAAGCCGTCATTTCCCAAAAATCAGACGTTTACAGAAAAATACAGGATGGGGAAGGGCAGGATGAGAAAACCTGGGAAAACCAGTGGTGGTTCCTCCCGGAAACTTCTGGAATGGGCGCTTGGAAGGATTTTGGGGTGGCAAAGCCGTGTTTGGGGGGATTTGGGGATTTTTGGGGGGTATTTGGGGTATTTTGGGGGGGTTTTGGGGGTGTTTTTAGAGGCACAAATCCCACCTGGAAATCCCATGGCCAGGCAGGATTTCTCCATGGATTTCTCCATGGATTTCTCCATGGACCTCTCCACCAGCTCAGCTGCCTCAGGCCTCACCAGGAAGATTTTTGACCACGAAATGGTCCAGAAAAGCCAAAAAATTTTTAAAAAACAAAAAAACCAATTTTCCCCACCTGGGTTTGGCTGGCATCAGGAAGGAAAAATTAATGAAGCAGCGAAACCGCGCAGAAAAAATTCCTTTTGGAAAGAGTTTGTGGGAAAAGGAACATAAAGTGACCGGGGGGAAAAAAAACCTCTTTTAAGTGGAAATAATGATCCCCAATCCTTTCTTTTCCCCATCAGCTCAGCCTGGAATTTTCCAGCTGGAAAATCGCCTGAGATTCAGCGCCTGGATCAATATTTGTTAATTTCCAGAGGTTTTTTTGGATCTCCTGGATTTTATAAGTGGAAGAAAAACTCGAAATCTCCATATGGGAAAGGACCAAGACCCCCCCCAAAAAATATTAAATCATCAGAAAACTCAACTTTGGTGTTAAAATCCTCATCCAGGGAGCAGGAAGGATCCCGAGCCGCTCCTTAGGCAGCGTTGGAATCGCTTGGGATCTTCCAAGGTTGGAAATTTGACTCTTGGATGATTCCGGCCTGGGGAAACTTCCCCTAAAGTAGAGCTTTTTGGGATTTATGGAGGTGAAACCCCCGATTTTCTCCTGTCTTGGGCTGGGCTGGTGGAGCTGGAAGTGTTCCCATTTTTTCTTGGAGGCCGAGGGATCACCTCCGTCATTCCCAAGATTTCTTCCCACCCTGCTGGATCCATGTCCCACCCTTCGGAGCCGAACCCTCCTCTGGGGGACAAAGAAAGGAATTTTGTCCCCAAAAACGGTGCTGGGGGAAAACATCTCAGAGCTTTTTCCATCATCCCCCCGATCCCTGAGCCGTGGGATGTCCCATCGCAGGGAAAAATCCAGGAAATCCTAAAAATGAGGTGCTGGGCATCAAATTTAATGTGCAAAGAATCATTTGGGAAGGCAGAGACCAACCCCAAACCCTCCCTTGGAAAGGGAAAACCATCCCAAAAAAGGGAGGATCCCCCAAAATCCCAGGGAACCCCGGGAAAGGCTCAGATTGGGTCCTCCCGCAGGCTTTGGGATGGGGGGGAGGAGGAATTCCGGGTTGAGCACGAATTGATCGATTCCAGTGATTCCGTTTCCTGCATCCAGAGGATTTGGGAGCCTCATCCAGATGTTGGTCCCATCGTGGTGGCGGGCGAGGAGGTGACGGGAGCTGTCACCTGCGGTGTCCTCAGGCCATGGCGAGGAGGAGGAAGAGGAGGATGAGGTGTCCCAGGGCCACCAGGGCGCCGGGAGTGGGGCAGGAGGTGACAGACGAGGATTCACCTGGAGGCACAGGGAGACCAGGAGCTCTGGGATGGTCCCCAAACCCCTCCCCAGCGCCACGGGGCAGAGGGAAAAGGGTCCCACAACTCCTGGGATCCCCCTTGGGAGTCGGGATCTGATCGCAGGGAACGGGGCCAGCACAAGAGGGAACGGCCTCGAGCTGTGCCAGGGGAGGCTCAGGGTGGATATTTGGGAAAATCCCTCCCGGAAAGGGTGGCCAGGCAGTGGAAGGGGTTGGGTTTTCCATCGCTGGAGGTGTCCGAGGAGTCTCTGGACGTTGGTTTGGGGGTCGGGCACAGGCTGGACTCGGTGACCTTGGAATTCTTCTTCAACCTCAGGGATTTGGGGATTTGTGGATGCTGGAGGTGGGAAGGAGCTGGGGCTGGGAAATCCCGGGATGGGGACGGGGCTGGAGCAGCAGGAGAAGGGAATGGAGAGTCCTGAGGGAGCTGGGGGGGCTCATCCCAGAGAAAAGGGGGATCCAGGGGGAATTTGGGGCTCTTCCAGGGGGGATTTGGGATCTGATCGCAGGGAACGGGGCCAGCACAAGAGGGAACGGCCTCGAGCTGTGCCAGGGGAGGCTCAGGGTGGATATTTGGGAAAATCCCTCCTGGAAAGGGCGGCCAGGCCTTGGGAGGGGCTGCCCAGGGAGGCTTGGAGTGGCCATCCCTGGAGGTGTCCGAGGGATCCCTGGAGGTGTCCGAGGGATCCCTGGAGATTCCTTTGGATGACCCCACCTTGGATCGATGCTCTGGGAGCTCTTCCCCAACCCAAATAATTCTGGGAATCGCTTTGAAAGTCCCCAGGTGCCCCCCAAAGCCACTCCAGGCACATTCCAAAGGCAAGGCCACCCCTCCCCGCAGCTCTGGGCGGCCGTGGCCGTACCTGTCCAGCTGCAGGGGTGCCGGTAGGTCAGCGAGGCGTTGTTGGAGGACACCGGGTTGCTGACCTTGCACACGTAGGTTTCGACCTTGGGGTCGAAGGAGACCCTCAGGACAGGGTCCCCCTTCATGGGGAGCTTTTGGGGTGGGATCCACTCGTAGGTGACCTCTTGGAGGGCCACGGAGCAGTTGAGGATGGCGTCGCACCGCTGGGAGTCACCGTTGGTGACGGCACTGACCTTGGGCTTGGGGACCAGATCTGCAGGAGGACCCAGGATGTCACAAGGTCCCCACGGGGCTCTGGGACAACCCCCAGGATGTCACCTCATCCCCATGAGGCTCTGGGACAACCCCCAGGATGTCACCTCGTCCCCAACCCACCTGCGAGGCACCGGGACGAGCCTCCCATGATGCCACAAGGTCCCATGAGGTGCTGGCACAACCCCCTCAGGACATCCCAAGGTCCCCAAAACCCCTGAGGGACAATCCCTTGAGGACGTCACAACATCCCCAGTCCACCCGTGGGACACCTGGACAACCCCTCCAGGACACCACAACATCCCCAGTCCACCCGTGGGACACCTGGACAACCCCTCCAGGACACCACAACATCCCCAGTCCACCTGTGGGACCTCTGGGACAACCTCTCAAGAACATCCCAATGTCCCCAAGCCCCTTGTGGAGCTCTGGGACAATTCCCCGTCCCCGAACTCACCGTAGACCTTCAGCAGGATCCTCTCCACGTTCTCCTTGCCCGAGTCGTCCTCCAGGTACAGCCGGTACTCGCTGCTGTCCCCGACGCGCAGGTGGCTGATTTTGAGGGTGTAGTTCTCGAAGAGCTCCAGCCGCTCCTTGAGGAGGCTCTGGGGGTACTCGGCCTTCTCCCCCCGCCTCTGGATGGCGATTTTCACCTGGTTTTTCCAGCGCCAGTGGATTTGGGAGTATTTGGAGGGGTTTAGGGAGGTGTGGGAATTCAGAAATGCCACCCCACCGACAGCTCCGGTCACTTCCGAGCGTTGGGCTTCCTGTGGCCAGGCTGCCAAAAAAAATGACCAAGGATGCTGTTGCTGGGTCACATTCCCCCTTTTCCAGGTCTCGTCCCGTGTGGAATTTGGTTCCTTCCAGACACATTTAAAATGCAAAAAAGCCTCAAATATTAAAAATCAAATTCAAAGAACTCCGCTGTTCCCGGCCGCCTTCACATTTAAGAGGGGCAACACAAGGATAACAAAACTTCCCCCCCCCCTCGCGGGGCTGTTTTTCCCCCCCCCCCCCCCCCCCTTCCACTTTTTGGGACCTCATCCAGAGCAGCCCTTCCCCCACAGCGCGGTGGCTCCCGTGGGGAGGGACCCGGTGGGGGACACCCTGTGGGAAGAACCCGGTGAGAGAGTGGGGACAAGGCCGGGTCACGCCGAGGTCCCGCGCTGTCCCCAGAGCCACGACCCCAAAGCGCCGCCTCACCCAGCCCCGCAGCTCGCAGCAAGAGGAGGAAGAGAAGGTTCAACACCGGCCCCGGCGCCATCTCCTGCCCCTGCGTCGCCCCCACATTCGCGTCCAAACCGGGGCGTGGGAGCCCCACGGACCCCTCCTCGCTGGGCAGCTGCTCCCCAAGGAGTCCCGAGGCCGGAACTCCCCAGAACCCCAAAACCCAGGTCCGAGGGGGTTTTTGGGGGAAGTGGGAAGCGGCCGCGTGACGGAGGTGACGCCAACGGTTTCTCTCTTCGTTAACCGCCCAAAACCACGATGACGCCCTACAGGAGCTGCGGCTGCCCCCACAGTGACCCCAGGGGTCACTTCTCCCCTTCGCAGTGGCCACCAGAGTGACCCCCAAAGCCGTCCTGATGGCCAGTGGGACGCTGACCCCAGGGGTCACTTCTCCCCTTCGCAGTGGCCACCAGAGTGACCCCCAAAGCCGTCCTGATGGCCAGTGGGACGCTGACCCCAGGGGTCACTTCTCCCCTTCGCAGTGGTCACCAGATTGACCCCCAAAGCCGTCCTGATGGCCAGTGGGACGCTGACCCCAGGGGTCACTTCTCCCCTTCGCAGCGGTCACCAGAGTGACCCCCAAAGCCGTCCTGATGGCCAGTGGGACGCTGACCCCAGGGGTCACTTCTCCCCTTTGCAGTGGTCACCAGAGTGACCCCCAAAGCCGTCCTGATGGCCAGTGGGACACTGACCTCAGGGGTCACTTCTCCCCCACGTTGAGTGACCCCCAAAACCATCGCGGTGGCCAATGCAACGCTGATCCCACATCTCCTCTGTCCAGCGGGTCACCAGAGTGACCCCAAAACCATCCCAGGGCCAACGGGACACTGACCCCAAGGGTTACATCTCCCCTTTCCAGGGGGTCCCCAGCGCGCAGGATTCCCGTTTTCCCACCCAGGGCTGTGTCCATGCCGAGGCCGGAGCCCGGATGTGCCACAGGGCAACCCCAGCTCGAGCAGAGGCCACCAGCACTGGGGTCCGGAGAGTCCCCATCCCCACAACTCCCTGACAGGAGGGGGCAGCCAGGGGGGATTTGGGATCTGATCGCAGGGAATGGGGCCAGCACAAGAGGGAACGGCCTCGAGCGGTGCCAGGGGAGGCTCAGGGTGGATATTTGGGAAAATCCCACCTGGAAAGGGTGGCCAGGCAGTGGAAGGGGTTGGGTTTTCCATCGCTGGAGGTGTCCGAGGAGCCTCTGGACGTTGGTTTGGGGGTCGGGCACAGGCTGGACTCGGTGACCTTGGAATTCTTCTTAAACCTCAGGCATTTTGGGATTTGTGGATGCTGGAGGTGGGAAGGAGCTGGGGCTGGGAAATCCCGGGATGGGGACGGGGCTGGAGCAGCAGGAGAAGGGAATGGAGAATCCTGAGGGAGCTGGGGGGGCTCATCCCGGAGAAAAGGGGGATCCAGGGGGAATTTGGGGCTCTTCCAGGGAGGATTTGGGATCTGATCGCAGGGAACGGGGCCAGCACAAGAGGGAACGGCCTCGAGCTGTGCCAGGGGAGGCTCAGGGTGGATATTTGGGAAAATCCCTCCTGGAAAGGGCAGCCAGGCCTTGGGAGGGGCTGCCCAGGGAGGGTTGGAGCGGCCATCCCTGGAGGTGTCCGAGGGATCCCTGGACGTTGGGCTGGGGCACCAGCTTGGACTCGACGCTCCTGGAATTCTTTCCCAACCCCAAACAACCCCGGAATTCCGTGGGATCTCAGCGACGATCCCCCCCCCCCTCCCCCTCCCCTCTGCCCCACACGCGCCGCCCTCCAGCCGGGCCAGACGCTGGAGAGGAAGGATTTTAATTCCAGGCCGGATTCCTTCCCGCCAGGCGACACTCCGCGCCTTTGTCCGGGGTCCCGCGGGGCACCGCCACCGCCGCTGTCCCCTCCTTGGGGACAAACGGCCGCCGGCGTCTTCCCACGCACGGCCCCGGCCGCGGGCGGGGGGCTCGGGGGGCTCGGGGGGCAGCGAACAAAGGGACCCCGCGACCCCCGCTGAGCCCTGACCCACTTCATGGGCAGCCCTTGGGAGGGAGGGCAGGGGACGGATCCGATGTCACCTCGCCGCGGTGACACCGCCGGCTTCGTCCCCGTGCCCGGTGCCAGCAGCGAGGGAAGGGGTGGGAAATGGGGACGCGGAATTCCCGGCGGGGAGCGAAGCGGATGGCGGGGGGGGGGCTGCAAATTAATGCCGGTATGCAAATGAGGGTCATTAGCATAAATTACAGCCCTGCCGACGGAGCGTGGCCTGCACTCCGCGTGTCGGTTTGCGCTGGGCGGGAGCGTCCGTTGGGATGAGGAGGGGCTGGGGCTGCTCCGGGGGGGAATTTGGGGATGGATTTTAGGGAAAATTCTTCCCCCAAAGGGTGTCGGGCGCTGGAACAACTCCCCCGGGAACGGCCACGGCTCCAGGAGCTCCGGGAGGGTTTGGACGACGCTCCCAAGGGACAGCGCGGGGTTTTGGGGTGGCTCTGATTGATCCCGGAGGGTCTTTTCCGATCGGGAGATTCGCTGATTCCACAAAACGCAGCTCCTGCTGTCACCCAGGCGTTCCCAGCACTTCTCCAAAGGGATTTCCACCCTTTTCACCAATCCTGAGCTTTCCCCACCCAATCCCGCAGCCGTCAGCGCCGATGGAATCACCCCAAAAAAAGGCACTTCCCGACTCCCAAACAATCCCCGCTCCCTCCCTGCGCCCGAGGTGTAGCTCGGGCTCTAAACAGCCAATTAATTGACCCTAATTAAACCAATTTATTGCGCAGCTCAGCCGTATTTGCGCCCAAAAAACGAATTCCCAAACATTCCGAACCCTAAAAGCCCCACAAAATTCCCACTCCCCGCCGATCCCGCCTGTCCAATCCCAAATCCATCAGCTCCAGAGAGTTTTCCACCCCCAAGTCTTTGCTCCGAGGCGCAGCTGGGGACTGGATCTCGGGGGAAAAAATCCCGGATTTCTGGATGTTTCTATCCCAAAGAAACCCCTGGGTGGGTGCTGGAGCTTCCAGGAGAAGAATTCCATAGGGATGGGAATTCCAGGGTTTCAGGGGCGCTGGTGGCCGGCGGCAGTTGGGAATCCCAAGCGCCTGTAGCCCCCGTTATCCTGCAAGGAAACGGGCGGGATTTAGGACATTTTGGGGGGATTTTTGATCCCAAAAAACCACACGGATTTTCCATTACCTCCAAGTAGGCCGTGGAGACCAAAGCTCGGTCCAGCCTCTTTTTCTTGCAGGAGGAAGGCTGCAGGAAAGAGGAAAAAAAATTCCCGTTGGGAAAAGCGGGGGCGGGATGATGATCCCAAAACCCTGGGGTGGGGGACACACGGATTTGGTGTCACCAAGGATTGGGGACACTCCAGGGCAGCCTCACCCTGCGGCTGAACTGGACCGTGGAGTAAACAGTGCGAGTCCCGGGCTCGTCCGGGCACCTGGGGCGCTCCTGCCGGGGAAAAAAGGGTGGAATGCACCAAAAAAAATCGCCAAGTTTGGGATCAAAAGAGTGGGGGAAATGGATCCAGCCTGGGATCAGCTCGGATCCCACAGGAATGACCCTACCAGTGTCCTGGGAGAGACCACGGCGTAGACGGTGGCTCCTTCCTGGGTGGCCTCGCTGGTCCCGGTCTGGGGACAAAAATTTTAAAAAAAAAGTAAAAAAAAAAAGCCCGGAATGGTTAAAAGGATCAAATTGGGGTTGCCCACATTCCCAGATGGAAGCGACACCTCTCAGGAAGGAATTTCCTCATGGAGAGGGTGGTCAGGGACGGGAGGGTCTCAGGGAGGTTTGGAGCTGCCGTCCCTGGAGGTGTCCAAGGAATGACCGGACATCGGGTGACCAGGTTAGGGTCGGCCCCAGGTTGGACTCGATGGCCTTGGAGGGTTTTCCCAACCCCAATATTCCCGGGATTCTGGGTGGGAAGGGACGTTCCCGGCACTCACGGGGTCCTGGCCGGGTTTCTTCACTCCCACCTCGGCGTAGATCGTCAGCGGCTGCTCCGGGGGTCCCGGGGGCGTTCCGGGGGTCGCTGTGGGGTCAGAGCCCCCAAATTGGGGGTTCCAGTGTGGGGTCAGAATTCCCAGATTTTGGGGGGTTCCGGGGGTCAGTGCAGGGTCAGAATTCCCAAATTGGGGGTTCCAGGGGTCAGTGCGGGGTCAGAATTCCCAGATTTTGGGGGGTTCCGGGGGTCAGTGCAGGATCAGAACTCCCAGATTGTGGGAAAGGATCCAGGGGTCAGTTTGAGGTCAGAATTCCCAGATATTGGGGAAGGTTCCAGGGGTCAGTGTGGGAACAGACCCCCCAAATTGGGGGTTTCAGGGGTCAGTGCGGGGTCAGAATTCCC
>NW_024581008.1:33967-41206 GCF_017639235.1 Corvus kubaryi
TGCGGGGTCAGAATTCCCAGATTTTGGGAAAGGATCCAGGGGTCAGTGCGGGGTCAGAATTCCCAGATTTTGGGGAAGGATCCAGGGATCAGTGCGGGGTCAGAATTCCCAGATTTTGGGGAAGGATCCAGGGCTCAGTCCGGGGTCAGCCCCCCCAAATTGGGGATCCTGCCCCGGCGTCCCGGCCAAACCTTGCCGGGAATTCCGGCTCCGCTTCCTCCTCCAGCAGCAGCAGCAGCCGCTGACCACGAGCAGCAGCAGCAGCCCCGCGGCCGCCGCTGCCCACGCGCCGAAATTCCCTGGAAAGGAATCCCAAAATCCTGGAATTGGCGTGGGAAGTTCGGGATTTAAGGCCCCTTCCCACCCCACCCATTCCAGGGTTCCCTGAATGTCCAAATGAAAATTTTCTGCCTTGTATCGAATTAAAAAAAACCTATAAATAACTATGGATTAAATACACCGAAATAAGTTGATAGTTTCTATATCTAGGGATGAAAGTAGGGATTTTATAGACATTAAAAAGTACCGAATTCTAATAAAAATAAATCCGTACATATTTTATATATAAATATCGATTTTATGTCAATTCATATCTAAAAATTGATCTCTAAAATTGACATTGTCAAGTGTGTTGTACATGAAAATATGGATTTTATATATAATATCTATTAAAAGTATGGTTTATATATAAAAATAAGTATTTCTATATAAAAACAGGTCTAAATTATCTAGCTAAGTATGTATTTTATAATCTATAAATCAGAATTTATTTTATATATTAAATCAGTATATATTTATTTTATTTATATATTTCATATATGTCTATAATACATGAAAATATGGATTTTATATATATATTATATATATAAAGTATGTTTTATATATAAAAATAAGTCCCTTTTTCTATAAAAAAGGTATAAATTATCTAGCTAAGCATATATTTTATATATATGCATACAATAGATGAAAATATGGATTTTATAGATATAAAAAGTATGTTTTATATATAAAAATAAGTATATTTTATATATCAACATAGGTATAAATTATATATCTAAGTATATATTTTATATCTATAAATCAGAATATATTTTATATAAAAATAAGTGTATTATATATAAAAAAATAATTTTATATATATTATAGAGATTAAAAGTATATTTTATATACAAAATAAATATATTTTATGTATAAAAATAGGTAGAAATTATATATCTAAATATATTCTTTATATATATACATCAGAATATATTTAATATATATAAATAAGTGTCTTATATATGAAAATTTGGATTTTATACATAATATTTACATTAAAAGTATGGTTTATATATAAAAATAAGTATATTTTATATAAAAATAGGTATAAATTCTATATCTAAATATATATTTTATATCTATAAATCAAAATATATTTTAAATATATAAGTGTATTATATATTAAAAAATGGATTTTTACATATTATATCTATACAAAAAGTATGCTTTATATACAAAAATCAGTATGTTTTATATAAAAATAATTATAAATTACGTATCTAAGTATTTATTTTTTATCTATAAATCAGAATATATTTTAAATATATAAATACGTGTATGATATATGAAAATATGGATTTTCTATGTACATAAAAAGTATGGTTTATACCCAAAAATAAGTATATTTTTATATAAAAATAGGTGTAAATCATATATCTAAGTTATGTATTTTATATCTATAAATAAGGATATACCTTATACATATCCATAAGGATGGATTATATATATATATAAAATAAGTAGGGATTTTATGTAGAATTTACACCAAATTTGTGCCTATCACATAGAAAAATCACATCCAACCCACCTATTTCACCTCTATAGAAACCATTATTTCCTGCTCCTTTCAAGCCCTAAAACCACACTTTTCCCCCACTTAAACCCCGAATCCTCAGGCCCACCCTATCCGGGACCGACCCTCGCGGATCCCCTCCAGATCCCCAGAATTCCCAAATCCCCCAATCCCATGGAAAAGCCACCTGGGGGGGGACAGGCGAGCTCGGTGCTGGCCGCGCTCCAGCCCGCGGGGCTGCTGACGTTGCAGAGGCAGATTTGGGGTTCCGCGCCCTCGGTGACGTTCCGGAGCAGCCGGGATCCCTTCTCCAGCCGGGATCCGTTCTCCAGACGAGATCCGTCCTCCGGTTGGGATCCATCTTCTGGTTGGGATCCCTTCTCCAGCCGCGATCCCTTCTCTGGCCCAGATCTCTTCTCCAGCTGGGATCCGTCCTCTGGCCTGGATCCCTTCTCCAGCCGGGATCCCTTTTCCAGCTGGGATCCGCTCTCCGGCGTTCCCGGGGGATCCCCAGGACAGGCCCAGCTGTGGGAGACGTTCCCGGCGCTGGAGCAGAGCAGGGACACGAGGCACCAGCCCTGATCCTGCCGCAGGATTTGGGTCTCCAGCCGCGGCTGCCGGACGGGGTCTGCGGGGACAGGGAGGGTGAGAGGGGCCGGGGGGACAGGGGGCAGACGGACAGAAGGACGAAGGGATGGGGGCGCGGCCGCTCACCCCACACGGACACTCGGAAGCAGCAGAAGGAATTCTCCGATGGTGAAGTGCCAATCTTGGCCTCATAGACCCCACTGTCCTCCTTCCTCACGGGGGAGATGCACAGGGAAAGGGTCTCCCGATGGAAATTGGCTCTCCCGTGGAAGGAACCCTTGGGATACGAGGAAGTACCGGCCTTGAGCTCGGTCAGGATGCGCTCCTGCGTTCCTGAGTCCGGCTTCATTCTCCACTCCACCTCGCTCCACTCCCGTCGGGGTTTCTCCGGAGTCAGACACAGCGATCCCGCGGTGGACACGTCCACGGACACGGTTTGATCCTGGCATTCCAGGAGTCCTAAAGCAGAGCGGGGGAGCCCCGGGTGAGTCTGTGACCCCGGGAGAGGCTCCAGAGCTGCGGAGGAGCAGCTCCTGTCGCAGAGCTGCAGCTCCCAGCACGGCCCCTCCGGATCCCAGGGGACCATTCCCCATCCCCATCCCGGGGATTCATTCCCTCCTCACCATCCTGGCCTGGCTCTGGGTCTGCTCCCCACCCCAGGGAATCCATCCTTGCCACGCCATCCTGGCCTCGGTCCCGATCCCTATCCCAGGGAATCCGTTCCCTCCTCACGATCCCAGAGTGGCTGTGTCCCTGTTGCCCATCCCCATCCCAAAAGTTCCATCCTTTCCTTACCATCCCAGTCTGGTTGATTCCCCGTTCCCATCCCAAAAGTTCCATCCTTTCCTCACCATCCCGGTCTGGTTGGTTCCCTGTTCCCATTCCAAAAGTTCCATCCTTTCCTCATCATCCCAGTCTGGTTGGTTCCCCATCCCCATCCCAGAAGTTCCGTCCTTTCTTCACCATCCCGATCTGGTTGGTTCCCTGTTCCCATCCCAGAAGTTCCATCCCCTCCACGCCATCCCAAACTGGTCCTGTGTCCATTCCCCATCCCAGAATTTCCACCCTCTCCCCATTATCCCAGGCTGTTCCCCATTCCAGGGGTTCTCCCCACACCATCCTGGCCTGGCTGAGCGTCTGCTCCTCATCCCAAAAGCTCCAATCCCTCCACACCACCCTAGGCTGGATCCCCATCCCAAAATTTCCACCCTCTCCCCATTGTCCCAGACATATCCCCCATCCTGGGGGATCCACTCTTTCCACACCACCCCAGAGGGGCTCTGGGCCTGGTCCCCCATCCCCATCCCAAAATTTCCACCCTCTCCCCATTATCCCAAACTGGTCGAGTGCCCGCTCCCCATGCCAGGGGTTCCACTCTCTGCACCCCACCCCAGACTGGTTCGGTGCCCGTTCCCCTCCCGCCCCAACCCCAGGGAATTTCACGCCTTGCCCCCCTTTTTCTCTCAACTTTCTGACTTTCTCGTCTCAGAGCAGCCCCGGATGTCGAGGGTGACGACAAAGGCCCCCAAAATAAAACCTGCTGAACATCCGGAGGGCCAATGCTGCTTCCTGTGGCTCCGTGTGGTCAGGGTAGCTGTGGGGGCAGCTTTGCACGGCTCAAAAAACCAAAAAAAAAACCCTCTTGCCTCAGCCCTGAGCGCAAATCCCACCCATCCCGGGGTTTTTCCGCCAGGAAATCCCTCCCGGGGCGCATCCAGAGCCACCAGCTTGGCTGTGGGAACACCAAGAGTTCCCAGCTCCGAGTCTTGGCAAAGCTGCAGGTGTGGGGACACCCCCAAGGCTCGGGAAATCCGGGAATTCCAG
Source organism: Corvus kubaryi (assembly GCF_017639235.1). Lineage (NCBI taxonomy): Eukaryota > Metazoa > Chordata > Aves > Passeriformes > Corvidae > Corvus > Corvus kubaryi. The sequence continues at coordinate 38,211 of NW_024581008.1, forward strand.
AGGCTGGAGCAGGGAAAAGCTGGAAATCCTTCCCAGGAGGAACGGGAGCAGGGAGTATTTATCGGAGGGACCTGCAGCTCTCGGGAAGGGGCTCCAGGTCCCAAAATTCCTGCAGGATGCTGGGATTGCCCCTTCCCGCTGCTCTGGTGCTGCCAGGGAGGGGTGGGAGGGTCCCAAAGTTCTCCTGAGGGAGCTGGGGGGGCTCATCCCGGGGAAAAGGGGGGATCCGGGGGGAATTTGGGATCTGATCGCAGGGAATGGGGCCAGCACAAGAGGGAACGGCCTCGAGCTGTGCCAGGGGAGGCTCAGGGTGGATATTTGGGAAAATCCCTCCTGGAAAGGGCGGCCAGGCCTTGGGAGGGGCTGCCCAGGGAGGCTTGGAGTGGCCATCCCTGGAGGTGTCCGAGGGATCCCTGGAGTGTCCAGGGGATCCCTGGACATCGCTCTGGGGACCCGACACAGCTTGGACTCGCTGACCTTGGAGCTCTTTCCCAACCTCAGAAATCCTGGGATTCTGCAAATCCGGGAGGTGGCAGGGGAGAAAGGACCCCAAACCACCCCCAAGGTGTGGCCAGAAGATGCTCCAGGCACCTGGAGATGCTCCAGGGCCAAACCCTCTCCCAAATCCCGCTGTTTCCCTGCTCCCCACGCCCAAAAATCGCTGTTTTTAGGGAAAAAAGACCCTCAGCCCCCACCAGCTGCCCCAAAATCCTGGGAAAACGAGGCTGTGCCGGTTCGGCAGAGGGATTTGGGCTTGGCAAGCGGGAGAAGCCCCGGCTGCGAAGTTCGGGACCTGCCGGCACAGGGAAGTCGCGCCCTTCAGACAAATTCCAGCTCCGAAACGCTGCCCAGGAAGGGGAACCGGCCCCGCGTCACAGCCCCGGTCTGGCTCCACTTTCCCTGGGCAGGGCGGGGTGAGAGAAGCGAGAAAACCCCCCCCAAAAAAAACCCCCCGCCGCTCCTCTCCCCCCCCTCCCCCCCCCCCCCCCCCAAATCCCCCCTTCTCCCTGCTCTGCCTGCTCCGCTCCAGCTTTTCCCTGGAATTCCCGCATTCCCGCACCCTTCCTGCCCTCTCCATCCCCACCCAAAGGCGAGCGCGTCCCTCCCCGGGCGACCCCAAGCCCGCGCCCCCTCCTCACCTCGGCTCCCCGGCAGCCCCAGCAGCAGCGCCAGCAGCACCGGGGCACAGCGGGGACCCCCGGCCGGGGACATCTCGGAGGAGCCCCCCCGGAGCAGCCGCGGGAGCTGCGGGGACCCCTCGGGGCTGGCGAGTGCCCGGCCGGGACTTCCTCCGCTCCTGCGTGCGGTTACTTCGCTCCTTCCTCCTCCTCCTCCTCCTCCTCCTCCTCCTGCTCCTCCTGCTCCGGGGGGGCTCAGGGCGCGTTGTCACCCCCCCGGGCCACCCCTGTCGCAGGGGGGGACAAGGACATGGCGCGAGTGTGGCGCTGCTCAGCCCCAAAACTGGCATTTAATTAATTTTAATTGCCCCAGGAGGGCGCGGTTGCGGTTTGGGGGTTTTTTGGGGGGGGGGTTTTGCTTTCCCTTTGCAGAGAGCGCCGGGGACAGTTGGGGACGTGGCCACGGGTTCCGTGTCCCCCCCAGCTCGGAGCCCCCCGCGGCAGGATCGGGACCTTTGGGGAGGAATATCCAACCCCAAAATGCCCTCTCCAGCCCCAAAATTCCCGTTCCATCCCTAAAATCCCCATCCAGCCCCAAAATCCTCCTCGTTCCAGCCCCAAAATTGCCGTTCCATCCCTAAAATCCCCATCCGGCCCCAAAATCCTCCCCGTTCCAGCCTCAAATCCCCATTCGGCCCCAAAATCCTCCTCGTTCCAGCCTCAAATCCCCGTTCCAGCCCCAAAATTCCCGTTCCATCCCTAAAATCCCCATCCAGCCCCAAAATCCTCCCCGTTCCAGCCTCAAATCCCCGTTCCTTGGGATTCCAGGGATGCGGGGGGAACCCGCCGGATTTGGGGTGCTCGGCCGTGCCTCGACCCTCCTCGGATTTCCACCTTTTCCCTGGATTTTTGCCTTTTTCCTCCTCTCCTTCGTCCTTTGCTGAGCTCCAGGTGAGTTTGGGAGCATTTTTGGGGGCGGCTCAGGAATTTTCGGTCAATTGATGGAGACGTTATTAATGAATTGCTGTTAAAAAAAATGGGGGTGTTTTTGGTTTTGGTTTTTTTTAAGGAAAGGCTGTTTTCCGAGAAAAAGTCGCGCTTTTATTTTACAGGGATTTTCCCGGTTTTGGGGAGCAAAGGGGGGAGTGATGCTCCAGAGCTTCCCGTGCCCCTGGAAAACGGGATTCCCTTTATTTTAGCCGGGATACCAAAATGATTCTGGAAAAAATGAACCCAAATTTACCGAGAACAAACAACCTGAAAGCTGAGGAAGGCGAGGGGAGGATGCGACGGGAGGAGGAAATTCCCAGACAATTCCCAAACAATTCCCAGACAATTCCCAAACAATTCCCAAGCTGCTCCCAGACTGCCCCGGGGGGATCTCCAGAGGTTTTGGGGTTTTTTTTCCCCCTTTTACCCAAAATCTGAGCTCGGGATCTGGGAATAAATCAGGGACTAAATCGCTGTTCCCGGGGTGGTTTTTCCCTGCTCCCGGCGGCTTTTCCCGGGATTTCAGCCGTGCCCAAGCGGCGCTGGAAGAGAGCAAAGAGGGTCAGCGGCCCCTAAATCCGATCCCTGCGCCGTCTGCTGCTCCTCTTTAATCACCTTAGGCCGAGCTCATTGCTCATTCCCGGCCATTCCCGGCCATTCCCGGTGGTTTGGAGTTGGGGACAAGCGGTCCTGGATGTGCTGGAGGGGTGGGAAAGGGGCGGATTCCCGGGAAAAAACGTGGCGGTGGGGATGGGAAGGGTGGGATGGGCAGTGGGAGTGGGATTCCCAAAGCCTGGAATGGCCAGGGGTGGGTGTCCAGGGGAGGGAAACTGAGGCACGGCTTTGGGATGCTCCGGGATTCTCTGGGATGCTCCGGGATCCTTTGGG
>NW_024581008.1:41216-43137 GCF_017639235.1 Corvus kubaryi
CTTTGGGGCGCTCCGGGATTCTCTGGGATGCTCCGGGATCCTTTGGGATGCTCCGGGATTCTCCGGGATTCTCTGGGATTCTTTGGGAAGCGCCGCTGCTTTCCCAGCTCCATGGGGATGCTGCAGGATGGGAGCGGGGAGGATCCCACGGAGAGGCCCCAAACCTCGATTTTTATGGGATTTTCTCCTTTAACCCCCTCCCTCCCCAGCCCAATCCCAGCTCCATCCCGAGCCGGCAGGGAGGGAAAATCCAGGGAATTCTTTGAAAGCCAAAGGCGCTCCCGGACCGGGAGGTGGCAGCAGGAGACCGCGCGCGGCTGATCCCAAATCCCTTCGGGAAAGGAGCGACCGGGATGGAGCTGCGCCTTATGGGGTGAGCGGGCCTCCCCCAGCCCCAGATAAAATCCTGGAGCCGTGTCCGGGCTGGTTCCGATGGGAAAAGGGTCGGGATGAGATGGGGAAAGGGTCGGGATGAGATGGGGAAAGGGTCGGGATGAGAGGGGGAAAAGAGCTGGGATGAGACAGGAAAAGGGTTGGGATGAGAGGGGGAAAAGGGCCGGGATGAGAGGGGGAAAGGGTCGGGATGAGACGGGAAAAGGGTCGGGATGAGACGGGAAAAGGGTCAGGATGAGACAGGAAAAGGGCCGGGATGAGACGGGAAAAGGGCCGGGATGAGATGGGGAAAGGGTTGGGATGAGAGGGGGAAAGGGTTGGGATGAGAGGGGGAAAGGGTCGGGATGAGAGGGGAAAAAGGTCAGGATGAGATGGGAAAAGGGTTGGGATGAGACGGGAAAAGGGCCGGGATGAGACAGGAAAAGGGTTGGGATGAGAGGGGAAAAGGGCCGGGATGAGAGGGGGAAAGGGTTGGGATGAGATGGGAAAAGGGTCGGGATGAGAGGGGAAAAGGGTCGTGATGAGATGGGAAAAGGGTTGGGATGAGACGGGAAAAGGGTCGGGATGAGAGGGGAAAATGGCCGGGATGAGAGGGGGAAAGGGTTGGGATGAGATGGGAAAATGGCCGGGGAAAACTGGCTAAAACCAGGGGAAAATGAGGGGGAAAAAAGGGGGGAAATGGGAAAAACGGGGAAAACAGGGGAAAACCAGGACAACCCGGGAATAATCCGGGTTCCTCATCCCTCGCACACGCAGCTGCCCCAAAATGCGACAACGCCGCTTCCTCCCAGACGCCACCAGCGCCCCTGGCAGCTGCCAGGTCCTGGCAGGACCAAAACCACACCCTGGCACACCCAATCCCGGGATTCCTCCGTTGCCGGGATTCCTCCGTTGCCGGGATTCCTGTTCCCAGCCCGGATCCGCCGTGGGATCCCTGAAAGCTCCGGTGGTTTCGGAAAAGTGAATTATTCAGCGGTGACCCCGGCGGAGGCGGCGCAGCATCAATTATTGAGCGGCAGAGCCGTCGAATTCCCTCCTAAATAACTCATCCCGCGCCTTCCCGGGAAATTACACATCCGATCTCCCGCCTAAACGCTCTCCCGGGAAATCCGCTGGGGCAGGAGTTAGGCCTGGGCGGAGGAGGAGGAGGAGGAGGAGGAGGGGAGGAAGGAGTTCTGCCAGGAGATCCCGGGATTTGGCTTCGCCGGGAGCATCCCGGTGCTGCCCATCGGGGTCAGGGATCCCGATCCCAAAGGGGTTGGGCCCATCCTGGGTGGTTCCCTTCTTGGGATCCCTCCAGCTGTGGGAAAAGGGATCCCAGGGATCCTTCAAGCCGTGGGAAAAGGGATCCTAGGGATTCTTCAATCCATGGGAAAAGGGATCCCAGGGATTCTTCAATCCATGGGAAAAGGGATCCCAGGGATTCTTCAATCCATGGGGAAAGGGATCCCAGGGATCCTTCCAGCCGTGGGGAAAGGGATCCCAGGGATCCTTCAATCCATGGGAAAAGGGATCCCAGGGATCCTTC
>NW_024581008.1:43147-44288 GCF_017639235.1 Corvus kubaryi
CCCAGGGATCCTTCAAGCCGTGGGGAAAGGGATCCCAGGGATCCTTCCAGCCATGGGGAAAGGGATCCCAGGGATCCTTCAAGCCGTGGGAAAAGGGATCCCAGGGATCCTTCCAGCAATCCCAGGGATCCTTCCAGCAGTGGGAAAAGGGATCCCAGGGATCCCAGGGATCCTTCCAGCCACGGGAACTTCCCCAAAACCTGGGGAAGCAGCTCCCACTCCCAGCCCTGCTGGATTCAGGGAATCTCCCCCAAATCCTCCTGGCGTGGGTGCAACTCCCGGCAAGGCCCAACCCCCGGGATTGCTCTGGCTCGGGCATCCCAGGAATTTTTTTTTCCCGAGTTTTTGGTGTAATTAAAGCACCCTCGGGGGAGGGGGGAGGGGCTGCGGCCAGCAGGGCGCCAGGAGATCCCAAACTCCGGGAAGGGATCCCTGGGGTTGATCCATCCCATCGCGCGGGAATTGCGAATTCCAGAGAATCCCTCGGATCCCAGGAACGGGGTGGGGCTAATTAAAGTAATTCATTAATCCCACAGCTCGGTGCCGTGGAATGGGGAAGCGCCGCGGATCCGATGGGGCGGAGCAGCCGAATTTTGGGAAGGGGCAGGGCTGGGAAACGCAAATTCCGAACCCAGGGCGTTCATGGAAGAAGGGGGAAAAACCGGGATTTTTTCCAGGCTGGAATTTTTCTCCAGGCGAGGGGAGGTCCCCTGGCCCCCCACCCACCCGCCGGTGATGTTTGGGTTAATAATTAATTGTTGATTTGCGGGTTGATAATTAATTGTTCGATTGTTTTATTATTTTATTGCTTTGTTATTTTACTGGTTTATTGTTTAGTTGTTTTACTGTTCTGTTGTTGAATTTATTGTTTATTTGCTCGTTCGTTTAACTATTTATTTAATTAATTAATTATTTATTCGATCGATTTAATCCCGGATCTAATCCCGGGTGGCAGATGTCGCCTTTATCGTCACCTCTGTCCCACAGCCCCAGACAAAAACAAGGAGACGTCGGGAATTAGCGGGAGAAAAAGGGGAGGGGGGTTGGGAATAAATATTCCCGTGATTCCTGGGGGGCCGGGATGAGGGAAAAGAGGGGCTGGAGAAGCCTTGGGATGGGGCTGGAGAAGCTTTGGGATGGG
>NW_024581008.1:44298-47458 GCF_017639235.1 Corvus kubaryi
GGCTGGAGAAGCTTTGGGATGGGGCTGGAGAAGCCTTGGGATGGGGCCGGAGCGGGATCCCGCACCCAGAGCTGCTCCAGGGGCGGCGTCCCCTTTGCTGACCCCAGAATTCCCAGTCTGTTCTCCAGAACCGGGGATTTCGGGAGGAATCTCCTCCTGGAAGGGGCTGCCCAGGAAGGGCTGCGGTGGCCATCCCCGGAGGGGGCCGAGGAATCCCTGGAATTTGGTCTGGGTGGGCATCGGGCACGGCTTGGGCTCAGTGGTCTTGGAGGGCCCTGCCAACCTCGTGAATCCTGGGGTTCTGGAATTCTGGGATTCTGGGATTCTGGGGTTCGGGGCTTCTGGGGTTCTGGAATTCTGGGGTTCTGGGATTCTGGGATCCTGGGATTCTGGGATCCTGGGGTTGTAGAATTCTGGGGTTCTGGGATCCTGGGGTTCTGGAATTCTGGGATTTGGGGGTTCTAGGATTTGGGGGTTCTGGGATCCTGGGATTCTGGAATTCTGGAATGCTGGGATCCTGGGGTTCTGGAATTCTGGGGTTCTGGAATTCTGGGATCCTGGGCTTCTGCACCCACAGAGCATCAGGATTTAGGACTGGGGAAACTGAGGCACCGAGAGGCACCAGGCCCAGTCGGCAGCACCCAGGGAGATCTCCAGGAGCCCTGGGTGGGGAATTCCCCCGGAGCAGCCGGAGCAGCAGGAGATGGGGCCGGGATTGGGGCCAGGATTGGGGCCGGGATTGGGGCCGGGATTGGGGCCGGGATTGGGGCCGGGAGAGCCGGCTCAGCCCTCGGCCGCCGTCTGGGGCCGGGAGGGGACAGAGGACCAGGATCAGGATTAGGCCGAGGAGATCCTGGGGGGGGGAGGGGAGAGGGGGGCTGGGGGTGGGGGTGAATGGGGATGGGGTCCCATGGGTGGGGGGGGGGTGAGAATGGGGTGGCCGGCACCCAGCAGCACCCAGAACTCAGCACCAGCCAGTGTCCAACACCCACCAGTGTCCAGCACCCACCAGTGTCCACCAGTGTCCAACACCCGCCAGTGTCCAGTACTCACCAGTGTCCGCCAGTGTCCAGCACCCACCAGTGTCCAGTACTCACCAGTGTCCACCAGTGTCCAGCGCCCGCCAGTGTCCAGTACTCACCAGTGTCCACCAGTGTCCAACACCCGCCAGTGTCCAGTACTCACCAGTGTCCGCCAGTGTCCAGCACCCACCAGTGTCCAGCAGTGTCCAGTACTCACCAGTGTCCAGCAGTGTCCAGCACCCACCAGTGTCCAGCACCCACCAGTGTCCACCAGTGTCCAGCACCCACCAGTGTCCACCAGTGTCCACCAGTGTCCAGCACCCATCAGTGTCCAGCACCCACCAGTGTCCACCAGTGTCCACCAGCGTCCAGCACCCACCGGTGTCCAGTACTCACCAGTGTCCACCAGTGTCCAGCACCCACCAGTGTCCACCAGTGTCCAGTGCCCACCAGCACCCCGCAGTGTCCGGCACCCACCAGTGTCCAGCACCCATCAGCACCCACCAGTGTCCACCAGTGCCCACCAGTGTCCACCAGTGTCCAGCACCCTCCAGTGTCCAGCACCCATCAGCCCCCACCAGTGCCCACCAGTGCCCACCAGTGTCCAGCACCCATCAGCCCCCACCAGTGCCCACCAGTGCCCACCAGTGTCCGGCACCGCCAGGACTGGATGTTCCGATGCCTCATCCAGAGCCCCCCGGCCCTTCCCACCCCTCTTCCACCCTTTCCCCTTCCTCCCCCCTTCCTCCCCCCTTCCTCCCGCTCCTGGAATTTGCCAGAAACCTCCCGAGGAGCTCAGGAGTTATTTTGGGGCCGGAGAGGCTTTTCCTTGGGAAATCAAGTTCCCTGCGGCTCCGCAAATCCCAATCCGCAGCTCCGGGAAGGGAGATAATTCCCGCGGGATGGAGGTCAGGGATAGAGAGGCTTCCTGGGAATTGAGTTTTTGGGGGAAAAAAACGATGAGAAATAATCCTGAGGAGCGGGGCTTTGGTGGGAAGGGCTGGAGTGGAGACTGCTCCGGCCCGGCTGCTCCTGAGGCCGGGAACTCGGCCTCCTTTCCCTGCGGAAACGCTTCCCAAAAGCCAGAACCTTGTGGAAATCGGCAAAATTCCTTCTCTCCGTCCCAATTCCAGGGCCGCAGCCCTCCAGGGAATCCCGCTGGAGATCCCGGGGCTGACCATGAGCATTTTCCGTGGCCATCCCAAAGATCTTCCTTGGCCATCCCAAGGATCTTCCTCATCCATCCCAAGGATCTTCTTCATCCATCCCAAGGATCTTCCTTGGCCATCCCAAAGATCTTCCTTGGCCATTCCCAAACCTCTTCCTTGGCCATCTCAAAGATCTTCCTTGGCCATCCCAAAGGTCTTCCTTGGCCATTCCAAGGATCTTCCGTGGCCATTCCCAAACCTCTTCCTTGGCCATCCTGAGGATCTTCCTCATCCATCCCAAGGATCTTCCTTGGCCATCCCAAGGATCTTCCCAAACACCTTCCTTGGCCATCCCAAAGATTTTCCTTGGTCATCCCAAAGGTCTTCCTTGGCCATTCCCAAACCTCTTCCTTGGCTATTCCCAAACCTCTTCCTTGGCCATCCCAAGGATCTTCCTCATCCATCCCAAAGACCTTCCTTGGCCATCCCAAATGTTCTCCTCATCCATCCCACCCTGGAAGCGCCAGGAATGAGGAAAATCCAGCGGCTGCCTCCCACCGGGAGCTGCTGGGAGCCGCAAGGCTCCGGATAAATATCCCGATGACTCCCGGCACAGATTGGGATTTCACGGCCCACCGGAGATCCCTGCCCGCCGCCGGCACTCCGGGCGGGAGAAAAGCAGCAGCCGGTGCCAACCCCAGATCTCCGGATGCCAATCCCGGATCCGTCACCTCCAGGATGGAGGGGCTGTGTCCACCCCCTGGCTGTTCCGGGATTGGATGCGGGGTTTTGGGATTGGGGAGCAGGTGTGGCCCCGTGGTCTGGGGTCAGCACAAGGAGCCGCTCAACGCTTCCCGATGGCGGGATGAGGGATGCGAGGCCGGGATTTGGGATCCAATACCGGGATTAGTAGCCAAACATCAGGATAATGGGCCAAATGCCAGGATAATGGACCAAACACCGGGATAACGGGTCAAACACCGGGTCAAA
>NW_024581008.1:47468-49093 GCF_017639235.1 Corvus kubaryi
GGATAACGGGTCAAACACTGGGATAATGGACCAAACACCAGGATAACAGCTGGAGCTGAGCTGTCCGGGCCATGACGCCTTCTCCTCCCACTCTTCCCAGATTTTGGGGCCTCCCGCTGCCTCTCCCAGCCCCCCCAGCCCCATCCCCGGCTCCCGAGTGCGGACACAGCAGCTTTTCCCAATCCCGCCGTCAGCAAATTCCCGGCTCCTCCCTGACCTCTCTCCGCGCCCCATGAGCTCCCTCTCGTTTCCCTCCTCCTCCTCCTCCTCCTCCTCCTCAAATTCCCGGGAGTGGAGGCAGCTCTGAGGAGCCTCTCCTGCTCCAGGGACCCTCCAGCACCGAGGGAAGAATTTGGGTGGATTCGGGAGAGAATCCGTGAGCACAGAGATGCCCGGGAATGTCATCCCGGCCTGGATTCCCCTACGGATGATTCCCATGGGATTCATTTGAATAAATCTCCGTTATTTTCATCCTTTTCTTGTTGCAGTCCATCCCGGGTGCTTTGGAGCCTGGAATGGGAAGCTCCCGGTGACATCTGGGCTGTGCCAGGGGGAATTTGGGAATTCCTGGAGCTGGGGGATCCATGGAAAAGAGAGGAGGGGGTCCGGAGCCCCTCCTGTGTCGGATAAGGAACACCGGGAATGTACAGCCACCGGGACAGGGCCCAGGATCACAGCCAGAGAAGGGAAAAAATGTTTGGAAATCCCCAGGAGAGAGGGGAAAATGGTCTTTTCCATGGAAAAAAAATCTGGGAAGGAGGAGCTGGGCGGCCTCTGATCCCGCTGCTCTCCGACCCCCTTGGCCAAGCTCCGGGAGTGGAGCGGAGCCGGGGCTGAGTCAGGCACCGCTTCTCGTTTTTTCCAGGTTTCCTCCAAATCCCTCCAGGCGGGGGTTGGGGGGGGGGAAATTCTATTTAAGAGTAAAGAAAAAATTTAAAAATAAAAAAAAATTAAAAAAAAAAAAAAAGGAAAAGAAAAAGAAAAAGGAGAGGCTCGGAAAGAGGAAAGGAAAAAAATCCCAACCCTGAAAAATTCCGGAAAGACGGAGGGGCTCCCGCGCACACAGATGTGCACAGACACGGCCAGATGTGCCCACGCGCACCCCCAGATGTGCCCAGGTGTGCGCGCGCCCAGATGTGCCCAGACGGGTCAAGATGCGTCCAGGTGCGCGCGCCCAGATGTGTCCAGGTGTTCCCAGACGCGTCCAGATGCGCACGCGCCCAGATGTGCACGCGCCCAAGTCCAGATGTGCACTCAGGAGCACAACCCCCGGCTTGCCCCGCGCACACACGCGTGTGCACACCCCAAAATACGGATGGTGCACCCCGAAATACTGATGTGCACCCCGAAATACGGATGGTGCACCCCGAAATACGGATGGTGCACCCCAAAATACAGATGTGCACCCCGAAATACGGATGGTGCACCCCAAAATACAGATGTGCACCCGACACGTGTGCAAACACGGACGACGTGCGAGGAGAGGCTCGCACAAACAGCCCGAAACACACGGACACAGCGACACGCGTGTGCGCCCCCCAAATCACACGTTTACACCCCAAAACACGCGTGTGCGCACCCCAAAACACACGTGTGAAGACCCCAAAGCACGTTTACACTCCAAA
>NW_024581008.1:79093-80314 GCF_017639235.1 Corvus kubaryi
GTCTCGGGTGGGAGCGGTTTCCGTGGATGGGATTTGCTGGAGGGAGGAGGAGGAGGAGGAGGCAGGGCCGGCACTCGGTGGCCAACACCGACCTCCGGTGGCTGCTGCGGGAAGGGGCGGCCACCAGCGCCACGCGGGAGGGGACAGGGGGGTGACAACGCCGGGGAAGGGATTTAGGGACCCCACAAGGAGAGGGATGGGGGATGACCACACTGGGATGGGATTTAGGGTCCCCACAAGGACAGGGAGGGGGGATGACCACACTGGGATGGGATTTAGGGACCCCACAAGGACAGAGACAGGGGATGACCACACTGGGATGGGATTTAGGGACCCCACAAGGACAGAGAGGGGGGATGACCACACTGGGATGGGATTTAGGGACCCCACAAGGACAGGGATGGGGGATGACCACACTGGGATGGGATTTAGGGACCCCACAAGGACAGGGATGGGGGATGACCACACTGGGATGGGATTTAGGGTCCCCACAAGGACAGGGACGGGGGATGCCCCACCCCAGAGCTTTGGGGACCCCTCCGTGTCCCCCCCGTGCCACTCTGAGCCCCCCGTGCCGGCGCCGTCCCCACAGATCCCCCGACGGTCACCTTGTCCATCCAGCCCCAGACGGTGCAGGAGGGTGAGAGGGTCGTGTTCACCTGTATGGCCACGGCCAACCCCGAGATCAAAGGCTACAGGTGAGGCCCGAACCCGCTGGGAACGGGATCGGCATCGGGATATCGAGATTGGGGTCAAACGGTGCCACTGAACGTCCCCAGTGTGGCTCTGTGTCCCCTCCCCTCAACCCCCTGCAAACCACAACTGGGTTGGGATTGGGATTCAGTTTGGGATTGGGATTGGGGTCAAATATGGCCCCTGATTGTCCCCACTGTGGCTCTGTGCCCCCTCCCCTCCCCAAAACCCCCCAGAAACAGCGGTTGGGTTTGGGATTGGGTTTGGGATTGGGTTTGGGATTGGGTTCGGGGACTAACGGTGCCCCTAAACGTCCCCACCGTGCCTCTGCGCCCTTCCGCACACCGCCCTGGAAACGGCGATCGGGATTGGGATCGGGATTGGGATCAGGATTGGGAATTGGGATTGGGAATTGGAATTGGGATTGGGATTGGGATTGGGATCAAGATTGGGATTGGGAATTGGAATTGGAATTGGGATTGGGATTGGGATTGGGATCGGGATTGGGATTGGGAATTGGAATTGGGA
>NW_024581008.1:80324-82787 GCF_017639235.1 Corvus kubaryi
ATCGGGATTGGGATTGGGAATTGGAATTGGGATCGGGATTGGGATCGGGATCAGGATTGGGATTGGGAATTGGAATTGGGATAGGGATCGGGATCAGGATTGGGATTGGGATTGGGAATTGGAATTGGGATTGGGATCGGGATCAGGATTGGGATCGGGAATTGGGATCGGGATCGGGATTGGGATCAGGATCGGTATTGGGATTGGGGTCCCACGGTGGCCCCGAACGCCCCCTGTCCCCCCAGGTGGGCCAAAGGGGGGGTGATCATCGAGGAGGCCACGGAGAACCGGTACGACACGCAGGTGGACTACACCTTCTTCACGGAGCCCGTGTCCTGCGAGGTGCACAACGACATCGGCAGCACCAACGTCAGCACCCTGGTGGACGTCCACTGTGAGTGACCCCAAAACCGGCCGGCCCCAAAGCCGCCTTCCCCCAGCGCCGCTCCTCATTTCCCTGCCCCCGGGTTGTTGTTTTTTTCCCCCGCCCAGTCGCCCCCCGGATCGTGGTGGACCCCAAGCCCACGGTGACCGACATCGGCTCCGACGTCACCCTGACCTGCGTGTGGTCAGGGAACCCCCCGCTGACCCTCACCTGGACCAAGAAGGAATCCAACATGGTAGGACCCCGTGCCCGGGTCTTTCTGGAATGTTCCCGATCCCGCCGGGATCAGCGGGGGGGGGGGGGGGGGGCTCCGCGTGCCCCGAAATCCACAGGGACGCCAAATCCCAAAAAAGAAACAACAAAGCCCCATCCCGGCCGTTCCTGTTCCCTGGGCCTCGATTTTGGGGCCAGCCCTTCCTTGGGGGAGGCTCCCCCATCCCAAAAATCCCCCGGAGCCGCTCGCAGAGGTCACGGGGTGGTCGGGATTGGGGAATTTTGGGAGCAGCGGAGGCCCCACTTTCCACAGGTGCAGGATTCCCGCTGGGGTTGGGATTGGGGTCGGACGCGGCCCCAGAATGTCCCCACCGTGGCTCTGTGCCCCCTCCCCAAATCCCTTGGAAATGGGAATTGGGATTGGGGTTTGGACTGGAACTGGGTTTGGGATTGGGATTGGGATTGGGTTTGGGATTGGGTTTGGGGTCAAACACAACCTCTAAATGTCCCCATTGTGGCTCTGTGTCCCCTCCTCTTCCCACAACCCCCTGGAAATGGAGATTGGGATCAGGATTGGGATTTGGACTGGAATTGGGATTGGGTTTGGGTTTGGGTTTGGGATTGGGATTTGGACTGGGTTTGGGATTGGGTTTGGGACTGGGTTTGGGATTGGGGTCAAACACAACCCCTAAACGTCCCCATTATGGCTCTGTCCCTCCCCTCTTCCCACGACCCCATGGAAACGGGGATTGGGATTTCCACGGGACTGATTTAGGGCCTGGCCTGGCCGCTGAGCTTCGGGGGTGTCCTGTGTCCCCTCCCTGCTGTCCCCAATTGTCCCCAGGTGCTGAGCAACAGCAACCAGCTGTACCTCAAGTCCGTCACGCAGGCGGACGCCGGCCAGTACGTCTGCAAGGCCATCGTGCCCCGGATCGGCGTGGGCGAGAGGGAGGTCACCCTCTTCGTCAACGGTCAGTGACCCCAAAAACGCCCCCGAAATCCCCCAAAAGCTCCCGGGAATCCCCGGGAATGGGGCGGATCCCAAAACTTCTCCGTTTCTGTCGTTTTTGGTAGGGTGAAGGAGAGGGAGTTTAAAACATTACGGAGTTGGGATCACGCGGATGCGGGGGAAAGAAATGGGATTTGGGGGCTTTGTTGGGGTTTGAACTTAAAATTTAGGGGAAGAGGCAGAACGGGATTATGGGAAGGGAAATAAACCCTAAAATGAGATTTTCCACACCCATCCCTCCTGCCAGGGCCTTGGGAATGGGGGTCAGGGAAAAGTCGGGAGTCGTTGCCATGGGAGAAAGTTCAGGAATTTCAACCTGGAATGTCCCATGGGAGATTCCCCCAACTCCAGCTGCACCAAGGACCCTTTTCCCTCTTAAACCCCTCATCCCTGAGTCTTTCCCACTCTTTTTTCACCCAATTCCATCCTTTTTCCCCTCCTTGAACCCACGACCCCCGGAGCGTTTCCCTCATTCCTCACCCAGCAGCGGCTCCGGAATCTCCTCCCCAGCCCCTCACCCCTCACCCCGTGACTCCCCAAATCCCTCCGCAACGCCCCGAAATTCCCTCTTCTCGCCTCCCCTCAGGGCCCCCGATCATCTCGAGCGAGCCGGTGCAGTACGCGGCGCGCGGCGACCGCGGCAAGGTCGAGTGCTTCATCGGCAGCACGCCGCCGCCGGACCGCATCGTGAGTGCCCCGCGGACGCCTCGGGGACGCCGGGGAAGGGTCCCCAAGCCCCCCGGTGCTGACCCGGACGTGCCCCGGCACTGACCCGGACGTGTCGCCCCTGGTGCTGACCCGGACAGTGTCCCGGCACTGACCCGGACGTGTCGCCCCTGGTGCTGACCCGGACAGT
>NW_024581008.1:82797-86247 GCF_017639235.1 Corvus kubaryi
TCGCCCCTGGTGCTGACCCGGACAGTGCCCCGGCACTGACCCGGACGCTCACCCAGCTTCTCCCGGTGCCAGGCGTGGGCGTGGAAGGAGAACATCCTGGAAGCGGGCACGCTGGAGAGGTACACGGTGGAGAGGAGCAACACAGGCAGCGGGGTTTTGTCCACCTTGACCATCAACAACGTGATGGACGCCGACTTCCAGACCCGCTACAACTGCACGGCCTGGAACAGCTTCGGGCCGGGCACGGCCATCATCCAGCTGGAGGAGAAAGGTGCCGCCGGAGGGGGGGTCGGGGATGGGGTTTGGGGGACACGGGGAACGGCCCCGAGTTGTGTCGGGTCGGGAATTTGGGAGAATTCCTCCCGGAAAGGGCGGCCAGGCAGTGGAAGGGGTTGGGTTTTCCATCGCTGGAGGTGTCCGAGGAGTCTCTGGACGTTGGTTTGGGGGTCGGGCACAGGCTGGACTCGGTGACCTTGGAATTCTTCTTCAATCTCAGGGATTTGGGGATTTGTGGATGCTGGAGGTGGGAAGGAGCTGGGGCTGGGAAATCCCGGGATGGGGACGGGGCTGGAGCAGCAGGAGAAGGGAATGGAGAGTCCTGAGGGAGCTGGGGGGGCTCATCCCGGAGAAAAGGGGGATCCAGGGGGAATTTGGGGCTCTTCCAGGGGGGATTTGGGATCTGATCCCAGGGAACGGGGCCAGCACAAGAGGGAACGGCCTCGAGCTGTGCCAGGGGAGGCTCAGGGTGGATATTTGGGAAAATCCCTCCTGGAAAGGGCGGCCAGGCCTTGGGAGGGGCTGCCCAGGGAGACTTGGAGTGGCCATCCCTGGAGGTGTCCGAGGGATCCCTGGATGTTGGGCTGGGTGACCAGGGGGCACCGGACACAGCTTGGACTCGATGACCTTGGAGCTCTTTCCCAACTCCAAAAATCCTGGGATTCCGGGATTCCGCGAGCCCCAGGGGTGTGGCACTGCCCCCGTCCCCAACTCGCCCCCGCCGTGTCCCCGCAGAGGTCCTGCCTGTGGGCATCATCGCCGGGGCCACCATCGGGGCCAGCGTCTTCCTCATCAGCTTCCTGGTGGCCCTCGCCTGCTTCCTGTACCGGCGCCGCAAAGGAAGTGAGTGAGGGGACAGCGGAGGCTTCGGAGGGGACAGGGAGGTGACCAGGAGCCCCGTGGTCACCCCGTGGTCACCCCGTGGTCACCCCGCGGTCACCTCGCAGGCCGCAAGGACGTCACGCTGCGCAAGCTGGACATCAAGGTGGAGACGGTCAACCGGGAGCCGCTGACGCTGCACGCGGACAGGGAGGAGGACACGGCCAGCGTGTCCACGGCCACGCGCGTCATGAAGGCCATCTACTCGGTGAGGGACACCCCCGGAGCTCGGGATGGGAGCTGGGGAGGGAATTGTCCCCTGGGATGGTGGGGGGGTGCTGGAAGAGGGTGTCCCGTGGATGTCCCCAGCCTTGGAGCGTCCCAAGGAGGGGCTGGAGCCGTCTGGGATGGTGGGAGGTGCCAAGGTCCTGGTGATCTTCGGGGTCTTTCCAAGCCGAACCTTTCCAGGATTCCGTGGGGTTCGGATGGGGTCTGTTTAGGGATAAATGCTGGACCCAGGTCACTGCATGGGTTCCCCACCCCTGGAAGGGTTCAAGGATGGGTTGGAGCCACCTGGGATGGTGGGAATGTCCCCACCCTTGGCGCCTCCATCCCAAAGCGTTCCAGGATTCCCCGGGCTGGCTCAGGTGGGATTTTAGGGATAAATCCTTCCCTGGCCCAGGTTATCCCATGGATTCCCCATCCCTGGAAGCACCCACGGATCCACCTTGGATCCACCCGGGACAGGGGGAGCCGTCCCTGCCCACGGGATGAGTCCCGAGGCCCCTCCCCGCCCACCCCATTCCATGATTCCATGATTTTCCAGTCGTTCAAGGATGACGTGGACTTGAAGCAGGACCTGCGCTGCGACACCATCGACACCCGCGAGGAGTACGAGCTCAAGGTCCGGGATGGTCCCACCAGGATTTCAGGGCGGGAAAAGAGGGGCAGATCCCAAATTTTGGGGGGTTTTTTTCCATCCTGGAATGGGTGGAGAACTCCTGGGGTTTCGGGTGTGAGGGGCTGAGATCGCTTGGATTGTCCGGATGGAGGGGAAATCTCGGGAATCTGCAGCTCCGATCTCTGGGAGCGGAGATGGGATCGCAGGGAACGGCTGGAGACGTTCCAGGGATGGGTTTGGGATGGATTTTAGGGGAAAAGGATGGTGGGACACCGGGGGAGGCTCCCGAGGGAATGGTCACGGCCCCAGAAACTCCAGGAGCGTTCGGACAACGCTCCCAGGGACGGGGCAGAGTTTTGGGGGCCGTGGGACTCGGATGATCCTGGCAGGTCCATCCCAGTCGGGATATTCCAGAACTCCACCAGATCCAGAACCCCACGAGACCCACCCCTGCCCCAGCCCCAATCTCCCGGGCAATTCCAAAGGGTTCCCACCCTCCCAACAACCACCCGAAACACCTCCCAAGCCCCAAACCCCCCAGTTCCCCGACCCCCCACGGAACTCTCCCTCCGCTTCTCCCCCACCAGGACCCCACCAATGGCTACTACAACGTCCGAGCCCACGAGGACCGCCCGGCCTCGCGCTCCGTCCTCTACGGCGACTACCGCGCCCCCGGCCCCGGCCGCTTCGACGCGCGGCCGCCTTCCCGCTTATCCCATTCCAGCGGCTACGCCCAGCTCAGCTCCTACCCCCGCAGCGGCCCCGAATTCCCCCCACCCGAGGCCACGGCGGCTCCGGGGACGGCCGGGGGGGACACGGCCAGCCAGCTCTCCTACGAGAACTACGGCGGCGCCGCGTTCCCGGCGGGTCCCGGCTACGCCTCGTACCGGCTGGGCTTCGGGAACGCCGCGGGCCTCGAGAGGGGTCCCTACGATGGCTACGACCCCATGGGCAAGTTCGCCAGCGCCACGCGCTTCTCCTACACCTCGCAGCACTCGGACTACGGGCAGCGCTTCCAGCAGCGGATGCAGACGCACGTTTAGGGCGGGCGGGCGGAGAAGAGGGTCCCGCAGGGACCTGCCGAGCGTCCCCTGATATTCAGGGGTTCGTCCCGAGCCGCCCCCGATCCCCGAGTTTTCTTGGAGCTTCCATTCATTCCGTTGGTTGTTTTGCCGGTACTTTTCCCGCAGCGAGGGTTGCGGGGGGGGGGGTTGTCAGCGCTTTGTCCCCTCCGTGTCACCCACGGGGGCTCTGCGCCCTCCTCGTTCCCGGAGCCGTCCCAGGGATCGGCGGGGGGGGGGGCTCCGCGTGTCCCTAAAGCCGCGGGGACGCGCGAATTCCCAAAAAAGTCAGCCCCATCCCGGCCATTCGCGTTCCCCGATCCCGCCGGGATCAGCGGGCGGGGCCTCCGCGTGTCCCTAAATCCACGGGGACGCGCGAATTCCCAAAAAAAT
>NW_024581008.1:86257-88450 GCF_017639235.1 Corvus kubaryi
TCCGCGTGTCCCTAAATCCACGGGGACGCGCGAATTCCCAAAAAAATCAGCCCCATCCCGGCCATTCCCGTTCCCTGTGCCTTGATTTTGGGGCCACCCCTCCCTCAGGGACGGCTCCTCTCCTTCCGCCCCGTTTCCCCCATCCCAAAAATCCCCCTGGAGCCGCTCTGGGTGGTCGCGGGGGGTGGGGGGGGGTTGGAATTGGGGGATTTTTGGGAGCAGCCCCCCCTTTCCATACGCACATCATTCCCATGGGAAAGGCAGCGCCGGGATCCGGCCCCGGCCCCAATCTCGGATTCCGGGGGTGTCCCCAAGGTTGGGGACACGGGGGGGTCCCTCCTATGAATGTAAATCCAGGTGGGAATCGCGTTCCCGGGAATTTTGGGAGCCGGGACGAACCAAAACGTTGGGATCAGGAGCTCGGGCGGTCCCGCTCCCGCAGTTCCAGGGCCTGGGGGGGCCGATTTGGGAGCAGGGAATGCGGGGGGCGAGCTTGGGAGGGGATTCCCGGAGCATTCCCGGTCGATTCCCGAAGAAACCCCCGGGATGAGGTACGAGACCCCTCCCCACCCCTCAAGAGGCTTCCCAAATCCCCCCATTCCCAAATCCTCCTCCCCCAGTTCCCAATCCCGGTGGGATCCATCCCGGTACGAGCCGCGGGACACCCTCCCCCTTCCTTCCCAAATATTCCTTCTCCCGGAATTCCCAAAAAAAAAAGGAAAAAAAAAAAAAAAAGTCCCGTCAGGACGGGCCGAGAAGCGCTGGGAATCCACGGAGCCGGGAGTCCCAAAGGTGCCTGAATTCACCCCAGAAACCCCGGGGGGGGGGCAGGGAGATCCCGCTCCAGGTGCTGCAGCCCCACATCCAGAGCAATATCCCACGGGAGCGGCGGGGGCCCCGCCCCGGCCACCGGGAAGCTTTAAAATTCCACAATTCCAACCCCATTTTGGGGCTGGAAAATGGGGAGCCCCCCCTGCTCCGCCCCCCCTCCCCCCCCCCCGTTTTTAGGCTGGTTTAGAGACCCCTCCCCCTCCACTCCCCTTTTCCCAAAATTCCGCGATCCCTCCCCATTCCCATTTTTTTTTTTTACGTTGCATTTCCCTTTTTTTTTAAATATTCTGTACTATATTTTTAGTCTTAAACACGATATATTAAATATATTTAATTTTTTTATATATATATATATAAATATAAATGGTTAAAAAACCAGAAACGAACGGCTCCGGGTTTTCCTTTTTTTTTTTTTTTTTTTTTTTTTGGAGCATCCCGGGGAAAAGGTTTGGCCCCAATTCCCACCTGGAGTTTCCCCAACCTTTCCCAGCTTTATTTTACACCCACAATTCGGGGTTTTTTCCCCCCAGAAATCCCTCACTTCACGATTTTACCCCCGCAAAAAAGGGGATTTTTGCCATTCCTGAATGGTTTTCCTGGAGCGGGAGAATTGAGGAGGATGGAGGATGGAGGGAGGGAAAAATATTTTCCTTTTCCACCCGTAATTCCTACAATTCCAACATTCCCAAGTCCCCGGAGGGGTTTTTGCTCCACTGCGGAGGCAACTCCAATTCCCAGGAGAAAAACTTTCCCTCCTCTCCATCCTTATAAATTCATCCCAGGGATTTATTCCGATTTATTCCCGGTTTATTCCCCAGGAATTTTCACTACTGATCCCTCGCCTCGTCTTTCCTCCTGCTCCCCTTCACGTCAAAATTATTTTAATCCACGAATTAAATCGGGGTTCCCTCAAGGAATCCGGAATTTGTCTCTCAGAGCCACCACACACAGAATTCTCATTTTTTTCCCCCCCATCCCGCTGGAATTTCACCTTCCAGCCCTTCCCTTCCCGGGCCCGGTGATAAAATACGGTAACTTTATTAACATCATTGGCGTTCTCCTTAAACCACGAGCTGTTGGAAGAGGAAAAGCAGGAATCAGGGCGGCTTTTCCCGGATTTTTCATGGAGAAATGGAAAAGCGGGATCCAGGCGCCACCAACGCGCCTCAGTTTCCCCACCCGCCCACGGCTTTCCCAGCGCCAGGAACCCCACAGCCGTGGGACAGCGGGGCACGGGGACACCGCTGTCACTCCAAGGGCTCATTCCCGGGGTTTATTCCCGGGGTTTATTCCCGGGATTCACCCCCTCATCCCTCACAAACTCCGCCATGATGCGGCCTGGCCGCGCCCTGGGCACAGCAC